>NW_024717927.1:260000-272500 GCF_018991925.1 Homarus americanus
AACACTCAGTAACACAGTAACACTCAGTAACACACAGTAACACTCAGTAACACACACATGTAACACTCAGTAACACACACAGGTAACTCTCAGCAACACACAGGTAGTACTCAGTAACACACAGGTAACACTCAGTAAGACACAGAGTAACACTCAGTAACACAGTAACAGTAACACACACCTAGGTAACAGTAACACACACACACACAGGTAACACTCAGTAACACACACCGTATAACACACACAGGTAACACTCAGTAACACACACAGGTAACACTCAGTAACACAGAGTGCTCATAGTGGTGTACACAGTGCTCAGGGTGGTGTACATAGTGCTCATGGTGGTGTACACAGTGCTCATGGTGGTGTACTCAGTGCTCATGGTGGTGTACACAGTGTTCATGATGGTGTACACAGTACTCATAGTGGTGTACACAGTGCTCATGGTGGTGTACACAGTGCTCATGGTGGTGTACACAGTGCTCATGGTGGTGCACAGTGTTCATGATGGTGTACACAGTACTCATAGTGGTGTACACAGTGCTCATGGTGGTGTACACAGTGCTCATGGTGGTGTACTCAGTGCTCATGGTGCAGTATTCATGTATAATGGGTACACGTACTCATAGTGGTGTACACAGTGCTCATAGTGGTGTACACAGTGCTCATGTTGGTGTACACAGTGCTTCATGGTGGTGTACAGTGTTCATGATGGTGTATACAGTACTCATAGTGGTGTAAGTATATAATTAGTGTGCAGTGCTCATAGTGGTGTTACACAGTGCTTGATGGTGTACACAGTACTCATAGTGGTGTACACAGTGCTCATGGTGGTGTACACAGTACTCATAGTGGTGTACTCAGTGCTCAATATATGTAATAAGTCATTTATGTCCATATGTATATTTTCAGCCTTTGGGCTGCAGAACTTTTCACACACACACACACGGGGACGATGCCTGGGAAAGTAGAGTTGAATGACATTTGAATAATGTAGCCTAGTGGTGTGTGTGTGTGTGTGTGTGTGTGTGTGTGTGTGTGTGTGTGTGTGTGTGTGTGTGTGTGTGTGTGTGTATGTGTGTGTGTGTGTGTGTGTGTGTGTGTGTGTGTGTGTGTATGTATATGTGTGTGTGTGTGTGTATGTGTGTGTGTGTGTGTGTGTGTGTGTGTGTGTGTGTGTGTGTGTGTGTGCGTGTGTGTGTGTACAAAACAAACAAAAGTGTTGTGATAACTGCCTGGCGTTGCATCACTTCGCTTGGTGTTCGCCAGGCTTAGGTTAGGTTAAAAATGCATCACAACAAGGGGAGGAGGAGGGAGGGTGACATGATGGTTCTGACCGCTGAAGAGAGTATTTTCACTTCTCAAGATAAAGGTTTTATACTTGGATCTCTTATTTATCTTATTATGTCAATGTTTATTATTTGTTGGCTTCCGTCGCGTCCAGAGGTGATGGTGCAGCACAAGACGCCACACGGACCTTGCAAATGTGATAGTGGTGGAAGAAGGGTGGGGAGGGGGAAGAAGGGAGAGAGGTGGGAGGAGAAGGAGAAGGGGAGGGAGGAGAGAGGTAGGGAGGAGGAAAGGAGAGGGGTGGGAGAAGAAGGAGTGGGAGGGAGGAGGAAGGTGGGAGGGAAGAAAGGAGGAGTGGGGAGGAAGAGGGTGGGAGAAGGGAGGGGGTGGGAGGGGGGAAGGGAGGAGTGGGAGGGGGAAGAAGGGGGGAGGAGAAGGAGAGGTGGGAGAAGAAGAGAGAGTGGGAGAGGAGAGGGGTGGGAGAAGAAAGAGATTGGAGAAAGTGGAGAGTGAAAAGGAGAAGTAAGGAGAAAGGGAAGGGAAGGAGGAGGAAGAAAGGGAAGGGAGGATTAGTTCTACACTCCCTTCTCTCTCCTCCTCTACCATCACAACACTTAAACCACCATTACTACCACCCACATCATTACAACTACCACCATCATTAGTACCAGCACCATCATTACTACCACCACTACCACCATCATTACTACTACCACAACTACCATCATCACGCCTTCTACCTTACCAGCCACACCAAGACCACGCCCTCCAGCCTTACTCACGCAACCTCCTCTACCACAGTGTAAACATAATTCGTGGTGTATGTGTGTGTGTGTGTGTGTGTGTGTGTGTGTGTGTGTGTGTGTGTGTATGTGTGTATGTGTGTGTATGTGTGTGTATGTGTGTGATAAATTCCACATACAGTAGATCATTTTATTAACCAATATCTTATTCTTTTATCAGACATAAATTAAATGATCGAGTCACACCTGTAATCGTGCGCCATTATCACAGGTATAAAGGGCGAGCTAGGGGGTAATAACAATGGCCGCTGAGGTGTGTAGAGACTAGACACACGCTCGGTCACTATCACCTGTGTGTGTCTACCTGTAATCTGCCTTGACCTCTCACCTTTGACCCTGAGTGAGCAGTGACTGTTTCATATTTTGTTTTGTTTTCAGTTTTGGGTGATGGTGGGGTGTGGTGTGGGGTGTGGTGTGGTGTGTGGGGTGTGGTGTGGTGATGGTGAAGTGGTGTGGTGATGGTGAAGTGGTGGTGAAGTGGTGGTGAAGGTGAGTGTGGTGGGGTGATGGGTTGTGATCTACAATTTTACATCATTATCCCCATCATCACCACCACCACTAATACCGCCAAGGCTCAGTACTTGGACCATTATTATTTATTAAATACATAAACGACATAGATATCGGCATAGACAGCAACATAAGCAAATTTGCTGATGACACTGAAATAGGACGTGTTATTAAATCTGACGAGGACTCCGCAAAACTACAGGAAGATCTAAACAAATTTTCGAATGGTCTGAAAAATGGCAGATGAAATTCAACGTGGACAAATGTAAAGTACTCAGTATAGGAGATATAAACGGGGAAACCAGATACCAGATGAACAACGATGCCATAGAGAAATCCGACTGCGAGAGAGATTTAGGAGTAATGATAAGTAGGAACCTTAAGCCAAGTAAACAATGTGTTTTTACTCGTAACAAGGCTAATAAAGTACTTGGGTTCATACAAAGGAGTGTTAGTTACAAGACTAGCGAGGTCATCCTAAAACTGTATCTTGCTCTTGTGAGACCACACCTGGATTACGCAGTTCAGTTCTGGTCACCGTATTACAGAATGGACATAGAATCCTTGGAAAGAATTCAGAGGAGAATGACAAGACTAATTCCGGGCATTAGGAACCTTGAGTATAGAGACAGGTTAAAGCATCTTAATCTGCACTCCCTTGAGAGACGTAGAGCGAGGGGCGACCTGATAGAGGTGTATAAGTGGAAGGCAGGGCTAAACAAAGGGGACATTACAAAGGTACTCAAATTATCCAACCAGGAGCGAACTCGTAACAATAGTTTTAAATTAGACAAATTTAGATTTAGGCGTGAAATAGGTAAACACTGGTTTGGAAACAGAGTAGTGGATGAATGGAACAAGTTACCAAATATCATCATTAACTCGAATACGCTGAATTGCTTCAAACATAGGTTGGATGCTCATATGAGCAATAGGGGTTGGGTGTAAACGGACTGCCCAGTATGGGCCAATAGGCCCGCTGCAGTTTCCTCCATTCTTATGTTCTTATCACCATCATCACCACCACCACCACCATCACCACCACCATCACCACCACCATCACCACCACCACCACCACCACCACCACCACCGTCATCATCACCATCATCACCAGCTGGGGTCCTTCGTCATGGTGTTGTGCAGTGTATCAATAAGTTGTGTCTGTAATAACTCTCATAATATACAGGTTGTAGTTGTTGAGGCGGTTGTTAGACGAAGACAGTGATAAGCCACACACCGTCACACAACATGGTGGTAGACGGTCTGAGTTGAGTGATAAATGTGACTCTTACCGTCACTCACTGTATGGTGACGGTACCGTAGAGTGTATTAAGGGTTATCATGGGTGTGTTCCCCCTCCCTCACCCCTCACCTGTACTGGGTCTTACCTCACACTACATCTGTTAACTTATTCAATCCACACATCTTGAAAGTAATATATTATGAGGTATATTCTTATCTCAAGCAGTCGGTGGAACACCTCCTGTGTTTAATGTGACACACACACACACACATATATATATATATATATATATATATACAGGTATATAGTCGAGAGGTCACCTTGACATTCAAAGACTGGGGTCATTGTGGTGTAAAGTTTCAGTGGTCATGCATTTTGTCGGAGACGGAAAGGTTGAAATGTTCTTTCAAAATGTGTGTGTGTGTGTGTGTGTGTGTGTGTGTGTGTGTGTGTGTGTCTACAACATGGAGGTTGACTCAGCACATGAGGCAACAGCAGCACGACACAGGAGGGCAGTGTCTTACAGGGTGATCTGATGAATCACTTGTACCACTACCAGAGACTTGGTCACCATTCTTACTATGACGACGACAACAACAACAACAACAACAATAATAATAGCCTCCAATCAGAGATACATAATGGATGCCCCTCCTGTAACGAGGATGGCTGGCCCAAGGGCCACCTCGGCGTGAATTTGTTTAAGGTGTAGAAGCTGTCGCCAACACAACAACTATACCCTAAGTTAACGAGCTGCATGACCCAGTGTTTAAGGTGTAGAAGCTGTCGCCAACACAACAACCACACCCTAAGTTAACGAGCTGCATGACCCAGTGTCAAGGAATAGTCCGAGAAGACCGGACAACTCGCCAACTGCATTGGCTAACCATTACCCCGGAATACGATCCACAAATCGATTAACATCCAGGTTCTCAATTACTGCTGGGTAGACAGAGGCAAATGGCGTAAAGAAACTTGCCCGTAGTTTCACCCTGCCCGGGGATCGAACCCGGGTCCGCTTGCGTGCGAAGCGAGTATGCTGACCATTACACGACATACATACATACTGTACATACTTACATATATACATACATACATACATACATACATACATACAGACGGACCTGACCATCACATATGCACATCGTATAGTGAATAACGCAAAGCAGACCAAGCGGTCATACATATAATTAGTGAAATTAGCTCAGAGATACTTAAAGTGGGTTAACGAGCGGTCAGGTAGTTAACCTAACTTAACAGCCAGTGAAAGTGGTTCACAGAATCACACTCAGACAATATAACAGACAGACAGACAGACGGGCGGATGCAGAGACAGACAGACTGAAAACAGACAGAAAGTGACAAGAGGATTCTAGAGACAGACAGACAGAGACATTGACAAACATTCAAACAGATATTGACAGTGACAGCCAGAGACAGACAGACAGACAGAGAGAGAGAGAGATACCCAGAGAACAGACACAGCCATTCTGAGATAGAGTAAGAAATACACAGACAGAGAGCTTGCCAAACACAAGTGAGTCAGCTGATGAAGTTAAAGACGAGAGAGAGAGAGAGAGAGAGAGAGAGAGAGAGAGAGAGAGAGAGAGAGAGAGAGAGAGAGAGAGGTGGCCAGGAAGTACTTCAGCACAGCCCTCCATTTCACTCTCTCTCTATCTCCTCAACACCCCCACCTACTCCCCCAAACCACCTCCTCCTGTTCCTTCCAAGGAGTGGGTGGGGCGGTAGGAAGGAGGGTGGGGAGCAGAAGGAGGGGGAGGGGGTGAAGGCAGAGGGAAGGGGGTGGGGAGGGGGTGAAGGGGTAGGGGAAGGGTGGGGAGGGGTGAAGGGGTAGGGGGAAGGGGTGGGGAGGAACCTTGCATCCTGACCCCACGGTACCAAATGTCTGTCCGGGGCTTTTTCTTTTCAGGACCTCCAGCCTTAGGGGACTTTCTCCAACACTAAACCTCACAGGACCTAAACTCCAACCTTTAGGGACCTCCAACACTAAACCTCACAGGACCTAAACTCCAGCCTTTAGGTACTCTCCATCCCTAAACCAGAGGAATGAAAATACACCTTCCATCTTTAACGTTATCCTCTCTCTCTCTCTCTCTCTCTCTCTCTCTCTCGTTATCATTTGGTCTTGTCTGTCGCTCGTGACGAAGGACTTTAGATGAACTCAGGTTGATAAGGAGAGCAAAATCAAACACCAGAAAATCACAAGCAATTGGCTCAATTTTCCTGGAATATGAGATAAACAATTAAGAGGAATAAAGATGTATTGAGGGATATTCTTTTTTTCTTCTTCGTTTGGGGGTAAATGATGGGAGGGGGTGAGGGAGAGAAGGAAAGGGAGGCAAGTGATGGGAGGAGTAAGGGAAGGGGGCGTGAAGGGAAGAGGGAGTGGGGGAGAGAAGGGAGGGGGACGTGGAAGAGAGGATGGAAGGAGGGCAAGGGAGGAGAAGGGTGGAAGTTAAAACGTAGGGGAAAGGGAAGAAGCGGGAGGAGGGAGAAAAAGAGGGAAGAAGAGGGAAGAGGGAAGAGAGGTCGCAAAACAGATAATACGACATATAAACGTAACCAGGAGACCCAAATAGTGATATAAAGGTCCAGAAAACATCACCACTCTACATTGAACACTTGGGGGATAATTGAAGGCACTCAAAGACACGCTTATAACTCCCCCTCTACATCAACCATCATCATCATCTACCAACATCATCTTCTATATCTCCTTATTAATCTAACTTGCATCTCTCACTAAACTGTGTGTAAATAGCGAATAACTGTATCACTCTCTCACACACACACTCTGTCAACATTTACCCTGCAGGACCCCGGGATAAGGTCACAGACACCTTGAGTGAAAGTTAATCACCGCCCAGGGCTTCTCGACTACCACTCCAAATGATTCATGGTAACACAGCCTCCAGGACGTAATCATTTATTTCCTTCGATTAAACGATTTTCACTTCAATTTCTCTTTAAAAACTAAAATTATAAAATAAATTCCCAAAGATCCCATTTAAATAATATATGATTATTGTAGTTTAGTAAATCAATTATATAAGGTATTCCTATAATGTCTTCCGTAATTTACATGTAAAGACAAGAATAACTAACAAGCAATTTACACCATCTGGCAGTCCAGCTCAAACTGTCTCTCTTGACATGGCGGCTGTATGTCACCAGAAGTGTTCTCTACACCTGTCACTTATAGTCTTTCATAGTCTTCGGTCGCCGCAACATATCCACGATGGCGATGGTATCTGACCCCCCCCTCCCTCACCCCCTCAACCCCCTGCCTTCTCCCCCTCCCTCCCTCACCCCCTCAACCCCCTTCCTTCTCCCCCCTCCCTCCCTCACCGTCCTTGAATTTTTGATATATCGGAGCAGTTTGTGGCCCAGTGAGTATAGAAAACACAACCACAGGTAATACATCAATACAACCACTGGTAATACATCAATACAACCACAGGTAATACATCAATACAACCACAGATAATACATCCATACAACCACAGGTAATACATCAATACAACCACAGGAGGGAGGGTGTGGCGTGGTCTTGCTGAAGAGGTGGTCGAGCGCTTTCCGGAATAGACGCATCAGGGACGAAGGTTTGGTCCAGACGTCACTCGATAATCTTCACTACTTTGGTTTATGAGGAACTGTAGCTATTGAAACTGGGGTACATGAGCTCTAAGCCCTCGTCCTGATGGTGGAGTTAGGTTAGGTTATATTAGTGGTTAAGGTAAATACATACTAAGATGAGTTGGGTTAGGTAAAGTTAATTTATTGTAGGCCAGGGAGAGACCTAACTAATTTACAGCCCTAGCAAGTATAATGATTGTTTGTATCTTCTTTGGCGATAATGGTAAGAAAAATAAAGAAAATATTAAACAAAAGGCTTCCAATTCTGAGATAAAGAACGGATGGAGGAGGAAGGCTTGGCTGGTGGGGCAGTGCTGTTATTCAGGAGTTCCGCGTTTCAAACTTTTTTCATCGTGTTGTAATATATTTCAAAATTACCGGGAGGAGGATGTCGTGTTTGAAGGCTGTATGTGATGACAGTGTTTAATAAGGTCAATGGGCCAGATTACACTCACTAAGAAACTCCTCAGGAATTTTTAGAAAACTATATGTGATCGTGTTAAAGTGTATCGCAGAATGACGGAGCCAGGAACGTTTGCCAGACACGCCAAGAGAGTTAGATCTGGAGTATGACAACACAAAGACACAAAATATATTTTTTATACCAGAATAGAAGAATATATATATATATATATATTAACGTTTATCTTTACAACGTCAATAACATATTCGGTGTTATAGTTTCACAACCTACAACACGCAGCGACAAATTGCATCATCATTCAGCTCCAGCGACGCGCCACTCACCACCGACCGTTATTAGTTAAAACTGCCACAGGCTCTTTTGTGAAAGTATTAATGAAGATTCTAATAATGATGGCCATTGAATGAAGTTAACATGTTAGTTATGGTCACCTTTACGTATATAAAAAAAACAACTTTCCATTCATTAACTCAAGACATCGACCACCAGATGTCTTTCCCTCCGTGCCAAGCTACTGTACACAACTCTTTAGTACTTTTCAATTTGGTCTCCGTAACTATATTTTCCCATTATAAATCAGTTAACTTAAGAAACCATAAAGTTAGAGCAGGTTAAATTAAGATATGTTAGGTCTAGTTTGGTTAGGTTAACTGTGGTATGGTGTGGTTAACTTTGGTGAGGTCAATTATGGTATGGTTTGGTTAATTTAGCTGAGAGGTGCTTTAACTGCGTGTTGGGTAGACCATGTTGGTCTTAGAGTGCGTAACTAAGAGTGCGCGTATAGACTAGAGTGCCTATATAGAGTGCGTGGTGAGTTGGTGAGTGTTTCAACATACAGGATCGCTTCGTCATGCTCAACACTGACTGACCTTTCCCGTACTGGGCTAATGTCTTGTCTTGCCAGCCTTTCAAAAGTAGTCTACCGTCATGCTAATATTTTTAACTCTACTGTATACTTTTTGTAAACTTTTTAGTATATTTTGTAACTTTTTATTAGAATTTTTGTTACCTTTATATTTTTTTGTTCATATACTTTCTTGGTAAATTTTTAAGTGGATAAATAAAACGAAAAAGCACAAGAGAACAACAACAATAATAATAATAATAATAATAATAATAATAATAATAATAATAATAATAATAAAATAAATATAATTAATAAATAATGTAAAATTCGCTTAGACAAAAACCTCCCAAGAATTTACAAAAACCCCGAAATATAAATCTTGACATATATATATATATATATATATATATATATATATATATATATATATATATATATATATATATATATATATATATATATATATATATATATATATATATATATATATATATATATATATATATATTTCTATGTTCTATTCAAGACATCTTCAGAGGCATCTGAAGATGTTCCTGAATAAAGACGTTGCGTCTGTTTCTTTCTCCCGTGTGATTTTATCAAGATTTATCTTATCCACACGTTTTCATTAGGATCTATATGATATATATATATATATATATATATATATATATATATATATATATATATATATATATATATATATATATAAAATTAAGGCTCATGGTATCGGGAGGAGGTTTTAAATTGGATAAAATCATGGCTCACCGATAGAACGCAGAGGGTCAGCGTAGATGGTGTTAAATCTGGAGTAGCCGTGTAACCAGTGGGGTTCTAGGTCAGTACTAGGCCCACTCTGTTCATGTCTCATATAAACGATCTAGATACTGGGATCAGCAGTGACATAAGCAAGTTTGCGGATGACACCAAAATAGGGCGGCAGATTAATTCAGGGCAGGATGCAAATGCATTACAGGAGGATCTAAATAAACTGCAGGGGTGGTCTGAAAAATGGCAAATGAAATTCAACACCAGCAAGTGCAGCGTACTAAATATTGGAAGAACAAAGACTGTCAATGTATACAGCCTTAACAACATCAACCTTGAGAAGTCGACTTGTAAAAGAGACCTAGGGGT
Source organism: Homarus americanus (assembly GCF_018991925.1). Taxonomy (NCBI): domain Eukaryota; kingdom Metazoa; phylum Arthropoda; class Malacostraca; order Decapoda; family Nephropidae; genus Homarus; species Homarus americanus. Next base: position 269,912 of record NW_024717927.1, read on the forward strand.
ACTTGTAAGCCCGGACCTACGGCCTATAAAACAGTGCGTTAATGTTCGAAATAAGGCAAACAGAGTATTGGGTTTTATATCTATAAGTATAAGTAATAAGAGTGCAGAGGTCTTATTGCAACTATATCTTGCGCTAGTCAGGCCGCACCTCGATTATGCGGTTCAGTTCTGGTGCCCTTATTATAGAATGGATATCAATTTATTGTGAGTTTGCAGCGAAGAATGACGAAAATATTCCCGGACTTAGAAACCTTCCATAACAGGATAGGTTAAAGAAACTAAACTTGCATTCCCTAGAAAGACGAAGAGTAAGTGGGAGATATGACAGAAGTATTTAAGTGGGTGAAAGGAATCAATAAAGGGGATATAGATAAAGTTTTTATAATATCCGAGCAGGATAGGACTCGGAGCAACGGATTTAAGTTGGATAAGTTTAGGTTTAGGAGGGAGATAGGAAGAAACTGGTTCAGAAATAGGGTGGTGGACGAGTGGAACAAGCTTAGCAACTTTGTAGTAAGTGCTAGAACGCTGGAAAGTTTTAAAAGGAGGCTAGATAGATTCATGGATGATAGAGAGTGGTAGTAATTCCCGACAGGAGCTGCCATGCACAGGTCAACCGCCAGACTCCTTATTTTCTTATGTTCTTATGTAAATTCCCAAGACCTTATAAAATCCCCCCCCCTAAATAATAAACACTCCCAATAAATTTCCAAACTATATAAAAAAAAACATTTAAAATTTACGAAATAAAAAAATAAAAAAATCACAATACCGTATAAACTTGAATAGGGAAGGAAGGGGGTGAGTCGCGAGGGGGTATGTTAGGTTAGGTTAGGTTAGGGTGTTTAATCATCACGTGAAATAATCTGGGGTACCTAATCTTCACGTGGTCTCAAATGTTACCTCCCTGGGCTAAAATGTCTTAAATTTGTAGGAAAAGTGAGTTAAATGTTGTTCACCTTCTTCTCGACCTTGACTTTATCAACAAGAACAATCAGACGACAGCGATGATCCCAGAAAATGTGTTGTAAAAATGTGCACACACAATAGTTTACATCCTTCACGAGTTAGTGGCCGTCACACACACACACACACAACTCCTGATTTATGTACTGTACAGCCCTGTAAATGTATTCAGTGCATATTATATCATTATGTCTAAATCAAATGTAAGTCTGTATATTTTCAGCCACCGGCTGCAACTCTATTAATAAACCGTTTATTATTATTATTATTATTATTATTATTTTATACACACACACACAGACACACACACTTGTACACCTCACTACATAACTACACTACACTACACCACACTACACTCTACAAAACACTACACTACACTACACTAACACACTACACTACACTACACACACACTACACCACACTACACTACACTACACTACACTACACACAATACACCACACACTACACTACACTAACTAAAATTTTTCAACCTGTAAATCATAATACAATTATATCTGTTATTAAAAGATAATTAAATATAACTTAAAAATCAAACTGAAAAAATGAGATTAAAACTTTCTTTAATACGACCTTGTTAAAATGGAGTGAAACATAAATAACTGAATTTCCTGTTGTGTGTGTGTGTGTGTGTGTGTGTGTGTGTGTGTGTGTGTGTGTGTGTGTGTGTGTGTGTGTGTGTGTGTGTGGTGTGTGTGTGTGTGTGTGTGTGTGTGTGTGTGTGTGTGTGTGTGTGTGTGTGTGTGTGTGTGTGTGTGTGATGCGTGTGTGTGTGTGTGTGTGTGTGTGTGTGTGTGTGTGTGTGTGTGTGTGTGTGTGTGTGTGTGTGTGTGTGTGTGTGTGTGTGTGTGTGTGTGTGCGTGTGTGTGTGTGTGTGTGTGTGTGTGTGTGTGTGTGTGTGTGTGTGTGTGTGTGTGTGCGTGTGTGTGTGTGTGTGTGGCGTGTGTGTGTGTGTGTGTGTGTGTGTGTGTGTGTGTGTGTGTGTGTGTGTGTGTGTGTGTGTGTGTGTGATGTGTGTGTGTGTGTGTGTGTGTGTGTGCGTGTGTGTGTGTGATGCGTGTGTGTGTGTGTGTGCGTGTGTGTGTGTGTGTGTGTGTGTGTGTGTGTGTGTGTGTGTGTGTGTGTGTGTGTGTGTGTGTGTGTGTGTGTGTGTGTGTGTGTGTGTGTGTGTGTGTGTGTGTGTGTGTGTGTGTGCGTGTGTGTGTGTGTGTGTGTGTGTGTGTGTGTGATGTGTGTGTGTGTGTGTGTGTGTGCGTGTGTGTGTGTGTGTGTGTGTGTTGTGTGTGTGTGTGAAAGTTCTGCAGCGGAAGGCAAAATATCATTGGACTATTGACTTACCCATTGGAGAAAGGAACATACAGTGTTTCTAGTTAATGTTGGCAGAAGCAGTGTCTTCCTCCAGATGGTGTGGAGGACCTCACGTGGTGTGTAGTTCCCTCACAGATGGTGTTATGAGGGGCCTCAAGTGGTGTAATGAATTCCCTCACAGGTGTGTGTGTGTGTGTGTGTGTGATGTGTGTGTGACGTGTGTGTGTGATGTGTGTGTGTGTGATGTGTGTGTGTGTGTGTGTGTGTGTGTGTGTGTGTGTGTGTGTGTGTGTGTGT
>NW_024717927.1:277500-280000 GCF_018991925.1 Homarus americanus
ACACACACACACCAAGAAGTGAAGGTATTTGAGTATGGTGACATCAGCTGTTTGTCCACAGTCCAGTCACCAAGCAACCCAGTGCTTGGTGCGTCCCCTCCACCCCTCCTTCTCCACTCCCCCTTCCCCTCCCCACCTCACCCTCTCTCTTCCTCTCCCCTCCTTTTACCCCCCACACCCACACCGTCTTTACAAACAGGCTGGTATAGAGCTGACGACGCACTACTGCAGCTCAGGTTAACGTCCACGGTATAATACTTCAACAACTAAGGTCTGAACAACATCACTAACTACACTTAACAATTAAATATGAATCACTTGTTACGCATTGTTTATATTTTATCATTTAAGAATAAGATGAAGCAATGAGACATAATTTCGTCTTAAATGGATCTATATCACTGGAAACTGTTCAATATAGTGAAATAAATACCACAGGTGAGAAAATCAGGTAAGAATTCAATTAACAATCACTCACACCTCACCCACACCTGTCCAACTTTACGAAGCAAATAACTCAAGTCCTTCCCCCCTCCTAACTACCATCATTCAAGACGTTAACTACCCTAATCACCTGGTTACCTCACAAGATAACAAGTCACGTAGTTAACGTATCATCTTATCTGGGTGGTGATTTGACCCCTTGAGGACGCCTTGATTACAGGTGAGAGTTAGAAAGCTTGAGTTTATCGGGTCAGTCTCTAGATAATGTTAATACACCTTTGTTATCATAGTTTGTCTTAGTGTATATTTTGGGGATACCATTAGGTAGTTTGGTCGTTAAGTGATAGGTAGTTTGGTTCTTAGTGACAGGTAATTCGGTTGTTATTAAAAAAAATGTTCCGCTTGTTAGTCGCCAGGATGAAAGCAAAACACCATTAGCTTTGGAAGAAAATAAGAACACAATCGTGAAACAAGCCAATTAAGCAGTTCGGTCATTAACCTCGGAACAAAAAAACAACACATAAACATACTTCGACACCCAGACACACGTAGAGTCGAACCCTGGCACTAAAGGTTGAGAGTGAATCAGCCAGCCAACCACCCAGCCACACCTACCACTTAAAACTGCCAAATGACGCAATTCGATCATTAATGTGTAAAAGCGGGAACGAGGCAATTAACAACATGATTGAAATATAAAACACCACATTATTAGAGACAGGTGATTAGTATTGTCTCAAGGTGTAAATATTCTTAAAACATCATAAGTTGAATTATTATTTTTCTTCTAAGTTTATATTTAACCTGAGAGGCAGCCGAGTGTGGCGCTATAAACTACGACACAAAATGGCGTCACATCTATAATGAGACTCTAAAGGAAGCAAGGACGTTGGCTCATTATAAGACACGGGGAGAAAATGGCGTCAAAATTATACTAAGACTCAAGATAATACAGTGTTTCAGCCTCTACCACAAACCAAGATGGCGTCAAATGTATACAGAGACTATAGCAGCATAATGACAACCGCACCCCCCTACCCCCACCTTCCAGCCCCCCCTCCCCCACCTTCCAGCCCCCCTCCCCACCTTCCAGCCCACCCTCCCCCACCTTCCAGCTCCTCCACCTTCCAGCCCTCCCCCACCTTCCACCCCCACCTTCCCCCTCCCACCTTCCAGCCCCCTCCCCACCTTCCAGCCCTCCCCCACCTTCCAGCCCCCTCCCCCCACCTTCCACCCCCCCCACCTTCCAGCCCTCCCCCACCTTCCAGCCCCCCTCCCACCTTCCAGCCTCCACCTTCCAGCCCCCCCCACCTTCCCACCTCCCTCCCACCTATATAACCATCCGGGACCTTGGCACCTGTACCTGCTCTCTGGGTCATTAAGGTGTTATTAGGTCAACAACAAGGGGGGGGTGCTAATTGGGGTTAGACATCGTTAGGCAGCGTGTCAATTACTGTAGGCACCAAGGTAGAGTCTAAATGATCGGAACGTGATCAATACGAGAAGTGTCGACCGCAGAGGGTAAGTGGTCCGCCTGGCGTAAGATGTGAGAGGGGGCGAAGAGAGGTGGGAGGGGAGGGGAGGAGGTGGGTGTATTGTGTATGTGTGAGTATTCTAAGTAGGCTAAAATAACACACACACACACAGGCAGACAGACAAACAGACAGACAGACAGACACACACACACACACACACACACACACACCTCCACACCTCAGACCACGTGGTGTCCCCATGATGCTACGACACCACGTAGGGAATGAGTTGCTACAGCATCATGTGAGGCCCCTCATAACACCATCTGTGAGGGAGTTACTACACCAAGTGTCTGCTGTTCAACACCTCAGCTCACATAATCTACCCTGTGTAAACATTAATCTGTATGTTCACTGTATGTTCCTTCACCTTTCTCTAATGAAGGCTTTTGTTAAACCACCAATGTATATAATAAGTCATTTATGTCCAATGTATATTTTCAGCCTTCGGGCTGCAGAATTTTTTCAATAAACCGTTAATTATTATTATTATTATTATTATTATTATTATTATTATTATT
>NW_024717927.1:290000-320000 GCF_018991925.1 Homarus americanus
ATACAAAAACTCGATACTCTAGTGAAAGTCCCGAGCTACAGTAATTAAATCTGGGAGCATCTCAGTACATCCAGGTGTAAACAGGTGTGGGTACCTAATTAACAGGATACAGGTAACATACACCTTTATACAGATGTTGGAAAAACAAACCTAGCCTAATTTAACCTTCTTAAACCTAACCTAACCAAACCTAATTTAACATTCTTAAACCTAACCTAACCTAACCTAACCTAACCTAACCTAAGCAAACCTAACCTAACCTAACCTAACCTAACCTAACCTAACCTAACCTAACCTAAGCAAACCTAACCTAACCTAACCTAACCTAACCAAACTTGTAATATTTTTGTTAGCTTCGTTCCTAAGAATACACACACACACACACACACACACACACACACACACACACACACACACACACACACACACACACACACACACACACACACACACAGGAGTCTCCGTGTTTTGGCTGCTTCTGAGGCTCCATGAGTCCCAGGATACTTTAGGAGATATGATACTTGTTTTGAACGTTGAATCCATCTATCCATTCATCCTCTAGCTCTCTCCTCCTCTGTATCCTCCTCCATTCATCTCTATCCCCTCCTCCCTCTCTATCCTCTCTCCCTCCATTCATCCCCCCTCTATCCTCTCCTCCATTCATCCCCCCATCCCCCTCTCTCCCCCTCTCTACCTCCCCCATTCTCCTCCCTCCCCGTCCTCTCTCCATCCATCCCCCCCCTCATCCTCTCTCCCCTCCCCCACCCCATTCTCCTCCCTCTATCCCTCTCCCTCCATTCATCCCCCTCTATCCTCTCCCTCCCTCTCCTCCCTCTATCCCTCTCTCCCCCTCCATCCATCCCCCTCTATCCTCCCCCTCCATTCATCCCCCCCTCTATCCTCTCCTCCCTCTCCCCCTCCCTCTTCCCTCCCTCTATCCTCTCCCCCTCCCTCTCCCTCCCCCTCTCCCTCCCTCCCCCTCCCCTATCCTCTCCTCCATTCATCCTCCTCTCTATCCCCTCTCCCTCCATTCATCCCCCTCTCTATCCTCTCCCCCTCTCTATCCTCTCCCTCCCCCCCCTCTCTCATCCTCTCCTCTCCATCCATCCCCCCCTCTCTATCCTCTCCTCCATATTCATCCCCCCTCTATCCTCTCTCTCCCTCCCTCTCTCCCTCCCCATCCTCTCCCCCTCCCTCTCCCTCTCTATCCTCCCTCCTCCCTCTATCCTCCCCTCCCCCTCTCTCCTCCCCTCCTCCCTCCTCCTCCCTCCCCCTCTCCCCCTCCATTCATCCCCCTCTAATCCTCTCTCCTCCATTCATCCCCCTCTATCCTCTCTCCCTCCCTCTCTCTCCTCCCTCTCTCCCTCTCCTCCCTGTCCTCTCCCCCCTCCTCCTCCCTCCCCCTCCCCCTCCTCCCTCCTCCTCTCTATCCTCCCCCTCCTCCCTCCCCCTCCCTCTCCCCCTCCCTCCTCCCCTCCCTCTCCTCCCTCCTCTCTCCCCTCCCTCTCTCTCCTCCCTCTCCTCCCTCTCCTCACCACCTCCAAACACTGCACTACAATAATCACACTCGGTCAACACACAATGGCAGGAGACTCTTGAGAGCTTGTTAGTGGATCAATTCAACAGACAGACTCAATGCCACACTCTATATACCCCCAAGAGGATGATGGAGGGGCATAAACAAGGGAATATAGAGCAAGGGTGTGTGTGTAATAATAATAATAATAATGATTAACGGTTTAATGAAAGAGCATGGCAGCTGGAAGGTTGAAAATATACAGTTACATATTTGGGGAATGGGTGTCTTGATGTACCAAAGATATACAGGTAACATAGGTGATACAAATATGATAACGACGGAGAGATGAGCAATAATCTGAATAAATATTTTTCAACAGTTTTCACCACCGAAATTTTAAACATGATACCCGAGGCACCGACTCTATTCAGAGATAGTGAAGAAAACAAATTAAGCGAGATAGTAGTGACTAGTAACGATGTTAGTAAGCAAATAGACAAACTGAAGCCTAATAAGTAACCTGGTCCCGATGAGATATTTGCCAGAGTATTAAAGGAATGTAAGGAAGAGCTTAGTATGCCCTTAGCAAAGTTGTTTAACATGTCATTAAAAACAGGTGTAGTACCAGAATCCTGGAGGATAGCGAATGTAATACCGATTTTCAAGAAGGGGGATAGATCACTATCCTCTAACTATCGCCCAATCAGTCTAACATCAATAGTAGGTAAATTACTAGAATCACTTATTTCAAACTCTATTCGAAACCACCTGGAGAAGCACAAGTTGATCAATGATTCCCAACATGGCTTCACAAGCGGGCGTTCATGTGTAACTAATCTATTAACATTCTTTTCATCAGTTTTCGAATCGGTGGACGAGGGGCACAATTATGATGTGGTATATCTCGATTTTAGCAAAGCCTTCGACAGAGTCCCCCACGAAAGACTAATTAGAAAGGTAGAAGTGCATGGCATCAAAGGTAATATCCTTAAATGGATTAGGGAGTGGTTACGGGACAGGAAACAGAGAGTGAGCATAAACGGCACTAAGTCCCATTGGAGCAACGTCACTAGTGGAGTTCCCCAAGGCTCAGTACTTGGACCATTATTTTTTATTTATATACATAAACGACATAGATATCGGCATAGACAGCAACATAAGTAAATTTGCTGATGACACTAAAATAGGACGTGTTATTAAATCTGACGAGGACTCTGGAAAACTTCAGGAAGATCTAAACAAATTTTTCGAATGGTCAGAAAAATGACAGATGAAATTCAATGTGGACAAATGTAAAGTACTCTGTATAGGAGATGTAAACAGGGAAGCCAGTTACCAGATGAACAACGACTGCGAGAGGGATTTAGGAGTAATGATAAGTAGGAACCTTAAGCCAAGTAAACAATGTGTTTTTGCTCGTAACAAGGCTAATAAAGTACTTGGGTTCATACAAAGGAGTGTTAGTTACAAGACTAGAGAGGTCATCCTAAAACTATATCTTGCCCTTGTGAGACCACACCTGGATTAAGCAGTTCAGTTCTGGTCACCGTATTACAGAATGGATATAGAATCATTGGAAAGAATCCAGAGGAGAATGACAAGACTAATCCCGGGCATTAGGAACCTTGAGTACAGAGACAGGTTAAAGCATCTTAATTTGCACTCCCTCGAGAGACGTAGAGCGAGGGGCGACATGATAGAGGTGTATAAATGGAAGTCAGGGTTAAACAAAGGGGACATTACAAAGGTACTCAAACTATCCAACCAGGAGCGAACTCGTAACAATGGTTTTAAATTAGACAAATTTAGATTTCGGCGTGAAATAGGTAAACAATGGTTTAGAAACAGAGTAGTGGATGAATGGAACAAGTTACCAAATATCATCATTAACTCGAATAAGCTGGATAGCTTCAAACATAGGTTGGATGCTTATATGAGCAATATGGGATGGGTATAAACGGGACTGCCCAGTATGGGTCAATAGGCCCGCTGCAGTTTCCTCCATTCTTATGTTCTTATGTTAATGGTTGGGACTGGGCTGTTCTAATAACAATCAGTTCGTGCTCGTATGAGCTGGATGCGGTTGGGCAGGTGTGTGGCCACGTGGCCAGGACAGTAGCTTTGGGCAAAGCAGGTGTGCTCCATCCTATGTTCTTATGTTCTTATGTTCTCTTTCTCTCTCTCTCTCTCTCTCTCTCTCTCTCTCTCTCTCTCTCAGTTCCAACATATGACACATTAAAGAGTGTTGACAGCCAAGGTTAATTAAGTCGTTACTCACCTGTACACACACACACACGGTCACCCATCTCGCTCACCTCAATATATTAAGCAGTTTAATGTTCACTATTAAGAAATAAGAGAATGGAACAGCAATTTCCACCATCGTCATCTGTCTCAATAAATTATTTCCAAAGGGGTGATTTCTTGTTGTCTCTCTCTCTCTGGGGGCCTGGAGGGGCGAGGAGGGCGAGGGGGGCAGGGGGCGAGGGGGCGAGGGGCGAGGGGGGTCGAGGCAAGGAGGGTTGAGGGAGGAGAGAGGCGAGGTCAGGAGGGAAGGTCGGGGGACAAGGGGGCACAGTGTTCTGGAAAGTTCTGGTACAATAGTGGAAACAATCTACGTCATGGTCAGGTGTGAGACAGGTGCGTGAGTTAATGACCAGGTGACAGGTAAACAAGTCTTCTCACACTGCATTGACCAATGTGTGTCTGTCTGTCTGTCTGTCTGTCTGTCTGTCTGTTTGTCTTTCTTTCTCAGGTTTGTCACACTGGACTGAGAAACATGTCTGTCTATCTGTCTCTATGTATATCTGTCTGTCTATCTGTCTATCTGTCTGTCTGTCTGTGTCTGTCTGTCTGTCGATCTGTCTCTCTGTATGTCTGTCTGTCTGTCTGTCTTAGCTTTGTTATATTGGACTGAAAAACGTGTCTATCTGTCTGTCTGTCTGTCTGTCTGTCTGTCTGTCCCTCCGTGTTTCCATGTCTGTCTGTCTGTCTATCTGTCTGTCTGTCTGTCTGTCTTTCCCTCCGTGTTTCCATGTCTGTCTGTCTATCTGTCTGTCTGTTCTGTGTCTGTCTATCTGTGTCTGTCTGTCTGTCCCTCCCGTGTTTCCATGTCTGTCTGTCTTCTGTCTGTTTGTCTGTCTTCTGTCTGTCTGTCTGTCTGTTTGTCTGTCTATCTGTCTGTCTGTCTGTCTGTCTGTCTGTCTTTCCCTCCGTGTTTCCGTGTCTGTCTGTCTGTCTGTCTGTCCCTCCGTGTTTCCATGTCTGTCTGTCTGTCTGTCTGTCTGTCTGTCTGTCTTTCCCCTCCGTGTTTCCATGTCTGTCTATCTGTCTGTCTGTCTGTCTGTCTGTCTGTCTGTCTTTCCCCTCCGTGTTTCCATGTGTGTCTGTCTGTCTGTCTGTCTGTCTGTCTGTCTGTCTTTCCCTCCGTGTTTCCATGTGTGTCTGTCTGTCTGTCTGTGTCTGTCTGTCTGTCTGTCTGTCTTTCCCTCCGTGTTTCCATGTGTGTCTGTCTGTCTGTCTGTCTGTCTGTCTGTCTTTCCTCTCGTGTTTCCATGTGTCTGTCTGTCTGTCTGTCTGTCTGTCTGTCTTTCCCTCCGTGTTTCCATGTGTGTCTGTCTGTCTGTCTGTCTGTCTGTCTGTCTTTCCCTCCGTGTTTCCATGTGTGTCTGTCTGTCTGTCTGTCTGTCTGTCTGTCTTTCCCCTCCGTGTTTCCATGTGTGTCTGTCTGTCTGTCTGTCTGTCTGTCTGTCTGTCTGTCTTTCCCTCCGTGTTTCCATGTGTGTCTGTCTGTCTGTCTGTCTGTCTGTCTGTCTTTCCCCTCCGTGTTTCCATGTGTGTCTGTCTGTCTGTCTGTCTGTCTGTCTGTCTTTCCCGTCCGTGTTTCCATGTCTGTCTGTCTGTATATAATAATGTACTATAATCTCTCCGGCAACATGTGTAAAAAATAGACGCTACTAACTACATTATAGTTAGGTACCACACCTACTGTCACCTGCTAACGTAGTGTGTCGTCACAGCCCAAGAGAAGTCACTCATAATCCAGTTTTATGGTAGATTATAATCGAAGAGAGAGAGAGAGAGCATAAGAAAATAAGGAGTCTGCAATAGGCCGGTTGGTCTGTGCATGGCAGCTCCTGTCGAGAGTTACTACCACTCTATCATCCATGAATCTATCTAGCCTCCTTTTGAAACTTTCCAGCGTTCCAGCACTTGCTAAAGTTGCTAAGCTTGTTCCACTCGTCCACCACCCTATTTGTGAACCAGTTCCTTCCTATCTCCCCCTAAACCTAAACTTATCCAACTTAAATCCGTTGCTCTGGTCCTATCCTGCTTGGATATTATAAGAACTTATCTATATCCCTTTATTGATTCCTTTCACCCACTTAAATACTTCTATCATATCTCCCCGCACTCTTCGTCTTTCTAGGGAATGCAAGTTAAGTTTCTTTAACCTATCCTGATATGGAAGGTTTCTAAGTCCCAGAATCATTTTGTCATTCTTCGCTGCACCGACTCTAGTGAATTGATATCCATTCTATAATAAGGGCACCAAAACTGAACCGCATAATCGAGGCGCGGCCTGACTAGCGCAAGATATAGTTGCAATAAGACCTCTGCACTCTTGTTACTTACACTTCTAGATATAAAACCCAATACTCTGTTTGCTTTATTTCGAACATTAACGCACTGTTTTCTAGGCCGTAGGTCCGGGCTTACAAAGTACCCTAAGTCTCTTTCACAAGTCGACTTCTCTAGGTTGATGTTGTTATGGCTGTATACATTAACAGTATTTGTTCTCCCAATATTAAGTACGCTACTTGCTGGTGTTGAATTTCATTTGCCATTTTTCAGACCACCCCTGCAGTTTATTTAGATCCTCCTGTAGTGCATGTGCATCCTGCCTGAATTAATCTGCCGCCCTATTTTGGTGTCATCTGCAAACTTGCTTATGTCACTGCTGATCCCAATATCTAGATCGTTTATGTAGATTATGAACAAGAGTGGGCCAAGTACTGACCCTGGGGAACCCCACTGGTTACACAGCCCCTCCGTTAACACCATCGACGCTGACCCTCTGTGTTCTATCGGTGAGCCATGATTCTATCCAATTTAAAACTTTCCCCTCGATACCATGAGCCTTAACTTTTCTCAGAAGCCTCTGATGCGGTACTCTGTCAAATGCTTTGCTAAAGTCTAAGTAAATAACATCGTAATTTTCGTCATTACTACTACCTCGAAGAAGAGAGAGAGAGAGAGTAACCCACACCTGTATATTAATAAGTCCTCCGCTACGCATTATGGCATCTTTTTTACCCAACACACACACACGGTTGACCTCCGCTGCTGACAGGTAAAGCATCCCCTCACTCCTTCACGTCTACTAAAGTACTGAAAATTATACGTCAGTTCACATCAGCTCGGCGCGTATTTTCAAAAGAACATTAACAAAAAAATTAAAATAAAATCCTTGATATATTTTTTATTAATTATATTTTTTCATATTTAGAGATTAATTTAGTTATATGTTAAGTGATTGGTTGTAATTATAAAACAAATAGTATTGGAACGTCTGATATAAGTGAATTCAAGACCCAAGATGTGAAGTCTCCTAAAGGTGTCATGTTGTGGGCGGCGTGTTTGACCTGGTGACCTCTTGACCTAGATAACAGCTGTGACCTGCCGCCATCACCACAGAAACAATATTGTTCGCTGAGTACAAGGAATCTTTAGCGTCTGAGTGTTGAGTGTAATGCTCAAGGGACAGCTGGTAGTGCTCAAGGGACAGCTGGTAGTGCTCAAGGGACAGCTGGTAGTGCTCAAGGGACAGCTGGTAGTGAGCTCAAGGGACGTGGTAGTGCTCAAGGGACAGCTGGTAGTGCTCAAGGGACAGCTGGTAGTGCTCAAGGGACAGCTGGTAGTGCTCAAGGGACAGCTGGTATGAGGGAGTATAAATATTATCTCATAAATAAAATTAAAATCTGTACTGTACCTTTGTCGTCGACGTTGTTGTTGTTGTTGTTGTTGTTGTTGAAGCGATACACCTGAAATTAGATGATTACTCATTATTATTATTATTATTATTATTATTATTATTATTATTATTATTATTATTATTTATTATCATCATCATTATTATCACGTTATTATTATTATTATTGTTATTATTATTATTATTATATTATTATTATTATTATTTATTATCATCATCATTATTATCACGTTATTATTATTATTATTGTTATTATTATTATTTATTATTATTATTATTATTATTATTATTAATATTATTATTATTATTATTATTAGTAGTAGTAGTAGTAGTAGTAGTAGTAGTAGTGTTTATAAGAGTAACAACCAACACATTATTCCTGAAAACAACAACAATAGTCATTTGATATAAAATATTTGCCCTCACAGCTATAGAGTGACAGTACACGGAAGCATTTAGTAATATGGTTTTATTACGACACACAAAGCATCTCAACCACGACTGGCTACCCACAAGGGCATCTATGACGCATTCATGACATTATTCCTTACCAATCATGACGTTCTTCGTACCTATTGGCTATCCAGAGGGGGGGAAACTATGACGCATCCATATTATAATTGTTCCTATTGGCTACTAAGGAACCTCTATGACGTATCCATGACTCATTGTGTTTTTATTGGTGACCAGAAGGGCGGACGCAACACCGAGGAACCTATCACAGTATCTCTCATGGATGTTGACCACTAGACAACCTTCCATGGAGAGAGAATGAGAGAACAGAGAGAAAGGAGCAGAAAGAGAGAGAGAACAGGAAAGAAAGATAGTGAAAGAGATCTTATGAATTAGACAGAATGGGTTGCTGCCTCTAGACACACCCTTCCTCCACCCACCCTCACCCACCCATACACCTGCCTCACTAGACACACCCTTCCTCCACCCACCCTCACCCCAGCCACCTGCCTCACTAGACACACCCACTTCCTCCACCCACCCTCACCCACCATACACCTGCCTCCCTAGACACATCCACTTCCTCAAGCCCACCCTGTGACCCCATACACCTGCCTCACTAGACACACCGCCTCCACCCACCTGACCCACCCATCACCTGCCTCACTAGACATCCACTTCCTCACCACTGACCCACCGCCACCTGCCTCCCTGAACACCCCTTCCTCAACCCACCCTGACCCACCCACCTGCCTCACTAGACACACTTCCTCAACCCACCCTGTGACCACCCATGCCTGCCTCCCCTAGACACACCCACTTCCTCAGCCCACCTCACCCACCCATACCTGCCTGCAGACACACCACTTCCTCCACCCACCCTGACCCACCCATACACCTGCCTCCCTAGACACACCCTTCCTCAACCCACCCTGTGACCCACCCATACACCTCCTGGGCCACCACTTCCTCAACCCACCTGACCCACCCATACACCTGCCTCACTAGACACCCCTTCCTCAACCACCCTGACCCACCCATACACCCCTCACTAGACACATCCACTTCCTCCACCCCCCTGACCCACCCATACACCTGCCTCCCCTAGACACACCCTCAACCCACCTGACCCACCATACACCTGCCTCACTAGAACCCCACTTCCTCCACCCACCCTCACCCACCCATAAACTTCCTCCTCCTTCCACTCAGAGCAAGACAGATAACCTTGCCCATCCAGGGACCACGCCCACACTCCCACCCTCGTCAGTGACACATTCTTATGGGGTGATTCTCTAGGTTAAGTGAGGTGTCCTGTGAAATCTCTCTCTCTCTCCTTCTCTCTCTCTCTCTCTCTCTCTCTCTCTCTCCCTTCTCTCTCTCTCTCTCCTTCTCTCTCTCTTTCTCTCCCCCCTCCTCCCTCTCCCCCTCCTCCTCTCCCCCCCTCCTCCCTCTCCCCCCTCCTTCCTCTCCCCCCCTTCTCCCTCTCTCCCCTCCTCCACAGGCTGAGGCCACACACGAGAGATGGAGCAGGATAGAAAGTGGACGAATACATAGACAGACACAAGACGAACATAGACAGACACCAAGGCAAAGACATAGACAGACACCAAACAGACACAGACAGACACAAGACGAACACCAAGACAGACATAGACAGACACCAAGACAGACATGGAGCAGACACCAGGAACAGACACAGACAGACACCAAAGACAGACATGAACAGAACGCCAAGACAGACATAGACGACACCAAGACAGACATAGACAGACACCAAGACGAACATAGACAGACACCAAGACAGACATAGACAGACACCAAGACAGACATAGACAGATATAGAGACGCATAGACAGACACCAAGACAGACATGAACGAACACCAAGACAGACATAGACGAATATATAGAAGACACCAAGACGAACACCAAGACGAACGACAGACGGACACCAAGACAGACATGAAGACGCAAGACGAACACAGACAGACACCAAGACAGACATAGACAGACGAACACCAAGACAGACATGAGCAGACACCAAGACAGACATAACATAGACAGACACCAGACAGACGTAGCAGACACCAAGACAGACGCGAGCAGACACCAAGACAGACGTGGACAGACACCAAGACAGACATAGACAGACACCAAGACAGACACCAAGACAGACACCAAGACAGACACAGACAGACACCAAGACAGACATGGAGCAGACACCGAACCGCAGAACAGACACCAAGACAGACACCAGACAGACACCAAGACAGACATAGACAGACACCAAGACAGACATAGACAGACACCAGAACAGACGTCAGACAGACACCAAGACAGACATAACAGACACCAAGACGAACACAGACAGACACCAGACAGACATAGACAGACACCAAGACAGACATAGACAGACACCAAGACAGACATAGACAGACACCAAGACAGACATAGACAGACACCAAGACAGACATAGACAGATACATAGACAGACATAGACAGACACCAAGACAGACATAGACAGACACCAAGACAGACATAGACAGACACCAAGACAGACAGATGCTAAGATGATGACTACCTTTGTGTGTGTGTGTGTGAGGTGTGTGTGTGTGTGTGAGTGTGTGTGTGTGTGTGTGTGTGTGTGTGTGTGTGGATGTGTGTGTGTGTGTGTGTGTGTGTGTGTGTGTGTGTGTGTGTGTGTGTGTGTGTGTGTGTGTGTGTGTGTGTGTGTGTGTGTGTGTGTGTGTGTGTGTGTGTGTGTGTGTGTGTGTGTGTGTGGTGTGTGTGTGTGTGTGTGTGTGAGTGTGTGTGTGTGTGTGTGTGTGTGTGTGTGTGTGTGTGTGTGTGTGTGTGTGTGTGTGTGTGTGTGTGTGTGTGTGTGGGTGTGTGTGTGTGTGTGTGTGTGTGTGTGTGTGTGTGTCTGTGTGTGTGTGTGTGTGTGTGTGTGTGTGTGTGTGTGTGTGTGTGTGTGTGTGTATGGCCTTTCACTGAGTAAAGCATGTAAACAAAAATAAAAATCAAGTATTATTAAAAAAAAAAACAGATTTCTCCAACACCCTCACCTCACCCTCACCCCTCACCCCTCACCCCCCCACAGGATCAGAGACAAAATATACAACACTGAACCCCAGGATATATAGACACCACAAATTACAACATAAATACGAATCCACAACTCCGGATCCGGGGAGATTCATAATGTGAGTTGATCTAGTTTTGTGAGAACTTCCTGAATCAACTCCGTTCAGCCACAAACCAGTCAGGAAGTCCTTTAAATTTCATCAGTATTAATGACCTCCTCGTATTGTGTCCGGTGCTGAGGAGGTGAGGAGGGAGGTGAGGTAAGGGTGAGGTTGAGAGGATGAGGAGGATGAGGTAAGGGTGGGGAGGCCCAGAGAAATATCCATCTAGGTTGAGAAATGTAAGATTTAGAGAGCTGGAGCGAGGTTAGGTTTTGTTGTGTGTGGAAGGAGGGGGTGTTGGGGGGAGATGTGTTGGGAGGGGGAGATGTGTTGGGAGGGGGTGGTTGTGTGTGGGGAGGATAAGATTTGTGTATTGGGTAGGTGTGTGTGTGTGTGTGTGTGTGTGGGGGGGGTGGGAAGGACTCTGTTGACCTGACCACACCATGTTGGCACTGTGTATGGTGTGGAACTGACCAGCCATGGAGCCAGATGACCCTCACACACACGGCAGATGCGTGAACAGTTGGTGGTTTGGGTCAGTCTTGGTCATATCAACATATAGATTGTGGCCTAGCAAACAACCCGTTTGTACCGTTGCTTGGCAGCAGCAGGTTTGCAGCAGCAGCATGGTTGTTTGGGTGGGTTTGTGGTTTGGGTTTGGGGTTTGGGTTTTGGGTTTGTGGTTTGGTTTGGGTTTGGTGGTTTGGGTTTGGTTTGGGTTTGGTTGGTGGGTTTTTTTGGTGTTGTTTGTGTTTTACCACCACCACCATTTTGCCATAGTTTTTACCACCATACCATATTTGTACACTGCACCGTTGTTGTTTTTTGTTTTGTTTTTTGTTTTTTTTTTTTTGTTTGTGCCATATACTGCTACTTACCTTACTTTTTTTTTTTTTTTTTTGGTTTTTTTTGGTTTACAACAATAATCACTATTAATATATTACCGTCACTGTACTTTATGACCATATACTTATTAGAATAATCGTTGTATGACCATATATCTTACTTTTAGCAAAATCATGATATTTTATCCCTAAAGTGTTGAGTGATCTTATCAAAATAATGTGCCTCTCTTCGGTAGACCCTAGGTGTAATTTGGACTCACAATAACGTCATTCATGTAATTAACCTTAAGTCAATTACAGCTAGAAGGTTCTCATCACCATCTAGGTTGGGTTAGGTTAGGTTAAGGTTAGGTTAGGTTAAGGTTAGGTTAGGCTGAGTTAGGTTAACAATAGTACTTGTGCGTCACGAGGCGTCACATATATTACCTTCACTTGACCACTTTGTTATTATCGTGTCATCTAGCGGCGAGGGGCGGCACAAAGGGCGAGGGGCGGCATAAAGGGCGAGAGGGTGTTCTGTAGAGGTCCCCATAGATTGCAACTGGGGGGGGGTGAGGAGGGAGTGGAGGGGCTGTAGAATGAGAGGATGAGAAGGATGAGGGAGGAGGAGAGGAGAGAGGGAGAGGGAAGGAAGGGGGAGGAGGAGGAAAGGAGAGAAGGGGGAAAGAAAGGGTGAGAGGGGAAGGGGGCTTATGGAGGCGTGGTGGTGGTGTGATAGAAAGGTTAGCGTGAGAAACCGCCATTATTATTAGAGTGTCAGAGGGGTGGGGAAGGGGGGTGGGGGGGAGGGTGGGGGAGAGAGGGCAGCAGAGATAGTATACGGAGTACTAGGTCGGAGGGGGGGTTGACGTGGGAGGGGGGTGGTGGGGAGGAAGGGCGTGGAAAGGGATTGGAGCAACGAAATTCAAAGAGGCCATTATTACTCTAACACCAAAACAAGGAAAGAACCCCCGCCGTCACTAAACTACAGACCGATCTCCCTCCTCGAAGTACCTGGAAAAATCCTAGAAAAAATCATCAACAACCGTCTGAGAAATCACCTGGAAATAACAAACAGAGTCAACTGCAGACAATTCGGGTTCAGGAAGGAAGTCCACCACAACAGCGATAGCCTGGCATGTGAGAACATAGCCAGAGCCGCGGCAGTAGTGAACAATGTAATCTATCTCCGGGACGTAGCGAAGGCATTTGACAAAGTCTGGCATGACGGTTTAAAATAAGATCCTCCAACTCGGACTTCCACCAACATTGAAAGTTGCTTTGCAACTTTCTTGGCAACAGAAATGCTAGACTGAGGGTAGGACAACACACAGGAAGACCTTCCCACTCATGAGTGGAGTCCCTCAGGGAACGTCCTCTCCCCCACCTTATATATTATCTACACAAGTGACACCCCGCCTCCCACTAGAATAGGTAACGAAGATATTATGTATGCAGATGACATCACTCAAATAACAACACATCAAGGAAAATCCTTGAGCGTTACAGGTCGACAACACCAGGCGGGAATTAGAAAGGGTAAATAATTACGAAAAACATTGGAAAATCCAAACCAGTCTCCCGAAATTCACAGTGATACCCTTATGCAGAAGGAAAACCCATCCATTAGTAACCAATAATGTCCAGATAGAATACAAAAGCAGAGGCACCCTCCTGGGCCTGCATATATCACGACAGGTTACTCCCATCATGCTCACACCAGGAAGGAAAAGGCAAGAAAGGCTGAAAAACTATACCGCTTTAAAGCGCTTCCTGAGAAAATAAAACTCCGCCTGGTGACATCATTTATCACACCGATATTAACTTACCCAGGTACCTCTTCATACTATGAGCACCAATCAAATATTAAAATTACAGGTGGTCCAAAAATGAGGCCTAGATTCGTCACAGGTGAAAGATACCCTTCACCAGAACCACAGCCGAGATACACTGAGAACCTGAATAAAACCCATCAAACAGCAGCTGCACCTGGCCAGCAGAGTCTGGCAAAAGATAGAACGATCAGAGCAAGAACTCCTTCAAAGACTCCCACCAGCTAACGACAACAACCATACATGGTTCCCAAAGTTACCAAATTTCAAAGGTCCATTACCACCCTCGATCTACACGGCCAGGCAATAGACAACCTCCTAGACCAGCATCCGCCAGTAGGGTCGGCAGCATATGAAATAAGGCCCTTAAAACACCCTATATATGGGATAGGGTAGGCTGTCTAGTGCCTGTACCGACAGACAATAACTAACCCATGACACACTAACACACCATTAGCTTAGCTAGGCGGTCATGCCTCTCTTACCTCCTCCTAAATTTCTTCAATTTCTGAAGGAGAGAGGAGAGAAAGAGAGACCTAGGTATGGGAGGTGGAGTAAGCAGGAAAGGAAGGAGGGAGAGGGGGGAAGAGGACCTAGGTGTGGGAGGGGCTCCCATACATTACCTAATAAACCTTGAAGGACTGACGCGCCACTTTCAACATCCAACTCACTCACGCATTCCACCCTCCACCCCACACTCTTACCCTCACCTCCCTTACACCCGCTCACCCTCCACCCCCTCCCCTCACCCCATCACCCTCCACACCCCCCTCACCCTCCACACCCTCACCCCCCTCCCCTCTCACCCTCCCCCTCCCTACCCCTCCCCACCTCCCTCACCCTCCACCCCTCCCCTCACACCCTCCTCACCCTCCCACCCCCTCACCCCTCCACCCCTCCTCCCTCCCACCCCTCACCCCTCCCACCCCCTCCCCTCACCCTCCCACACCCCCCTCACCCCTCACCCCTCACCCTCCCACCCCCTCACCCTCCCCACCCCCTCCCACCCTCCCCCACCCCCACCCCTCACCCCCTCCCCCCTCACCCCCTCACCCCTCCCCACCCCTCCCACCCCTCACACCCCCACCTCTACCCTCACCTCCCCTCACCCCACACCCTCCCCCACACTCCCCCTCACCCCACCCACCCCCTCCACCCCTCCCTCACCCCCTCCCACTTCCCCACCCCTCACCCCCTCACCCTCTCCCACCTCCCCCCCCTCCCCCTCCCCACCCTCACCTCACCACCCACCCTCACCCCTCCACCTCCTCACCCCCACACCCCCTCACCCCTCACCCCCCACACCTCCTCCACCCCACCCCCTCACCCTCCCACCCTCACCTCCTCACCTCCACCCCCTCACCCTCCACACCCCCTCCACCTCACCCACCCACCTCACACCCTCACACCCTCACTCCACCACCTCCTCACCTCACCTCACCCCCTCACACCACTCCTCCCCTCACCACGACTCCTAAGGTAAGGTAGAGGAAGAGACGTGGTGGGAGGGTGGAGAAAAAAAAGAAAGAAAATAAGAAAGGAGAGATGAAACAGGAAGGAGGAGGAGGAGGAGGAAGAGGAGGAGGAAGAGGAGGAGGAGGAAGGAGAAGGGAGGAGGAGGAGGAGGAGGAGGGAGGAGGAGGAAGGGAGGAGGTGGAGGAAAGGAGAGGAAGAGAGGAGGAGGGAGGAGGGAGGAGGAGGAGGAAGGGAGGGAGGAGGAGGAGGAGGAGGAGGAGGAGGAGGAGGAGGAGGAGGAGGAGGAGGAGGGAGAAGGAGGATCCAGAAGAGAAGGAAAAATGTGCATAGCCAGAGAGAGAGAGAGAGAGAGGCCTTTGGTGATGCCTCAGGACCCAGACCTGCTCTGTGTGTGTGTGTGTGTGTGTGTGTGTGTGTGTGTGTGCGTGTATAACCTAACCTCACTTTGAACGAAACCTGACATCACCTGCGTCATCTACTAAAAGATGTGTGTGTAATATAATAATAATAATAATAATTAACGGTTTATTGAAAGTGATACAGGTGGGGAGAAGCTCAACCTACAGGGCATTTCAACATAGTGTCAGTGCAAGTAGTATTTACTGGGAGTGAATACACTGGTTTATTACAAGTTATTGATAATTTTACAATGGTTGAGACTGGGCTGTTCTTATAGCGATCAGTTCGTGTGTGTGTGTGTGTGTGTGTGTGTGTGTGTGTGTGTGTGTATGTGTGTGTGTGTGTGTGTGTGTGTGTGTGTGTGTGTGTGTGTGTGTGTGTGTGTGTGTGTGTGTGTGTGTGTGTGTGTGTGTGTGTGTGTGTGTGTGTGTGTGTGTGTGTGTGTGTGTGTGTGTGTGTGTGTGTGTGTGTGTGTGTGTGTGTGTGTGTGTATGTGTGTGTGTGTGTGTGTTGTGTGTGTGTGTGTGTGTGTGTGTGTGTGTGTGTGTGTGTGTGTGTGTGTGTGTGTGTGTGTGTGTGTGTGTGTGTGTGTGTGTGTGTGTGTTTTACAGGACCAGGTATTACCACACATGAGTCATTCTGTCAACAATAACTCTTCTTAGATCAATAAAGGTTAAGTCAATCTGGAAGTCATGCGTGAAATTGGATCAGATCGTTGGTATCAAATTGTTCCTTAAGTCCATCGTTGGTTTGGTTAGGTTAGGTTGGGTTGGGTTTGGTTGGGTTAGGTTGGGTTGGGTTTGGTTGGGTTAGGTTGGGTTGGGTTGGGTTGGGTTGGGTTTGGTTGGGTTGGGTTTGGTTGGGTTAGGTTGGGTTGGGTTGGGTTTGGTTAGGTTAGGTTGGGTTAGGTTAGTTTTAGTTAGGTTAGGTTTAGTTATTAAATATGGACGTTGATCAACTTCAACCAGTAAGGTGTTGGAGGAAATGGGGTCAATAAGTAGCTAAGGATGTCGGCCATTTACCTAAACTCCGGTAGACTGTCATGGTCGGCATCGTCGGGAACTTAATTAATTGACAGTTTAGCAATTTTTTCTGGACCTTTTTCCCCAAATTGTAGTAATTTCCCCGGATTTTCCCATCACAGGACATCTCTCGATCAAAAGAAACTCAAGGCGTTACTTCAGGATCCCAAGAACATGTTTTTGGTCGTGTCGAGCTTCACACACACACACAAAGACACTGTCACTCTGGTGGTCAACAAAGCCCTGACCTTCATTTGTCCTCAACTTAATCATCGTTTCGACTGGCCGACCACAACACTAGACTGCCACACCAATGGTCAGCCTCAACACTTGTCGGCTGCAACACCAGACTACTACTACTTTGCTGTCACTCGGAATCGAGTTTGACGATCATCCAGCTATGATACAATGATATGAGTTTGTAAGGATGTCATCTACGTTGGTGAGCTCTGAGGTGACTCGAGAGGCCGATACGGGACCAGCAGGATTGACTACAGATGTTGCACATGTGGAGGGTTACATCTAGTGCGGGAGGGGCGGCGGCAGCGTCTTTCCGGCGTTGGCGCTTGTCTGCCTCGTTATGCAGTCGGGCTCACTCGAAAGTATTGACACCTTCTTGTGTGGTGCTCCTCCAAGAGTTACGGTGTGGAGTAATCGTCTCCCAGGTGAGGGGGTCAATTTGGCACTTTTTCAGGTTTGTCTTAAGACTATCCTTATACCTTTACACTTGCCGGCCAGCGTTACGTTTACTATTCGTTATGTGACTGTAAAGTAGCTGCTTTGGCAGTCTACTGTCGTCCATGCAGGTAACAAGGCCAGTCCAGCGTAGTTGTTCATGGATAATGGTAGCCTCGATGCTCCTACAGTTGGTGTCAGCGAGAATACTGGCATTTGTTCTCTTGTCTTCCCAGCGAACTCGGAGGATGGAACGTAGACTATGGTGGTGAAAGTTTCCAAGTGCCTTGAGGTGCCTCCTGTATGTAACCCATGTCTCACCGCCATTTAGTAGGGTGGGGAGGACCACTGGTCGATATGTTTGCAACTTTGTAGATGATTTCAGCTCCCTACAGCTGAAGACACGGGTAAGGAGTCTGCCAAAGGCTCGAGATACACATTCTGATGCGATGTTGTATCTCTTTATCGATGTCCGCGGTGGTGGACAGGTGGGAGCCGAGATTCCGAAAGTGGGTAACATTAGAGAGGGTAGTACCGTTAAGCTGGATGGATGGTGGAGGTGTGGCTGAACCAGGGGCAGGTTGAAAGAGAATCTGAGTTTTACGTACATTCACCTCAATGCCGAAGTGTGCATACGCATCTGCGTAGGTGTTCAGGATCTCCTGTAGTGTGAGATGCAAGGGTGAGGTCGTCTGCATACTGAAATTCAGTAATGGAAGCTGTAGACAACTTTGTTCCTGCCTGGAGTCGTCTTATGTTGATAAGACCCTTCATCCGGTACTGGATGTCCACCCCGACGGCTAAATTGGCACTGGCACGAGTGAGGAAGGCAGTACACATCCTTGTTTTACCCCCGTTTGGATGTGGAAGAGCTCAGACTGGGTGTCATTGTGCAGGACGCTGCCGTTCATGCCATCGTAGAGTTGCCTCACAATGGCGATGAATTTTGGTGGGTAGCCAAAACGGCTGAGGGTCCGCCAGAGGGCTTCCCTGTTGACCGAGTCGAAGGCCTTGGTTAGGTCGATGAAGGCCATGTATAGGGCATGAAGCTGTTCTCTGCACTTTTCCTGAATCTGAAAGGCAGCAAAGATCATGTCAGTGGTGCCACGTGATGGTTTAGAGCCACATTGAGATTTTGGGAGGAAGTTTTCCGCCTCAGGAAGAAGTCTGTTTAGGAGGATTCAGGCAATAATCTTGCCAGCTACGGACAGCAGCGAGATCCTGCGGTAGTTGCCACAGTCTGACCAGTCTCCCTTGTTCCTATAAATATTGACAATGGAAGCGTCTTTAAGAGCTTGGGGGATTTCCTCCCTTTCCTATATATTCTCCAGGAGAGAGTGGAGACACACCAGACTACCGCACCAATGGTCGGCCACAACAGTACACCACCACCAACAATATTTCAAGTTGTTTTTCTTCTCTCCTCCCAAATATCTTCTTATCTCCCAGCGTCAACTTGAGCCTCGACTGTTTGATGGGACTGTATGAGGCATAAGAAACCTTAATCTGAACTTTGGTTAAGGTAGGGTTGGTTAGGTTAAGTTAGGCCTCAGTATCTCACTTTGATCAGGATACGAGCCACAGTTTCTTGTATATTAAGTACACAAAAAGGCCAATATAAGGCTCTGTCGTCATGTCCATTTGTTTACTACTAACAAAAGTGTAATTAATAGGAACTGATGTATCCAGCCAAGGATGAATGGCATTAATGGGTTCGTCTGGGGTGATTGGGACATTCAGTTTCAAGAGATCTGCAACACTTTTATGAAGCCACGCCCCAAAGTCTTTTGTGGAAGGTTAGCGAGACAGTCGGGAATACTTCGGCAAAACATCAACTGGAGTGTGTGACGGTATGCCAGAACACAGAGTCGTCCTTGTCCTTGGTGTTGACGCTGGTTATCCCCGGGACTGTCTACTGCTTATGTCTCCCCAGAAGGTGACCGCCAGGTTGTGTTTTTCCAGCGTTTTTTCTTCTTGCACAAAACCAACAATTAATTCTCAATCCTTCAAGTGGGAGTCAAAAAATAGCAGGTCCTGGGAAGCAAAATTGGTTAATCAGGACAAGGGGTAAAACAGGACCAGGGAAGGGTAGGTTTAATTGTATACTATACAAACAGTAGGAGCGTTAGAAATAAAATAGACTTGCTGAGAGCGGTTGTATGTACCGAGAATGTAGACGTCATAGCAATCACCGAAACTTGGATGAATCTGGCAAGCAAATTTTTTTATCAGAGTACCACATAGAAGGGTACAACCTTTTTCACAAGGACAGGGAAGGTAGGAAGGGGGGAGGGGTCGCACTCTTCGTCAAGGATACATTAAAATGTTGTATTAATAATTCAATAAAGGGTGAAATAGGAACCGAGTCTGTATGGGTATAAATCACGGAAGGAAGAGAAAAACTAATTATGGGAGTGATTTACAGACCCCCAAGTCTTGGGAAAGAAGCAGCTCAGTTCATAGGGCAGGAAATGAGTAGGGCAGCAAAATATAACAACCTGTGCATTATGGGGGATTTCAACTTCAGAAATATTGACTGGGACAACATTGTAGGTGACGGTGACTATGAATCTGAAGACTTCCTAGACGCAGTACAGGACAATTTTTTGAAACAACTAATTACAGAACCTACTAGAGGTGACAATATATTAGACCTAGTATTAACAAATAAAGAAAATATTATCAGAGATATCACAGTAGGGGAAGAACTAGGTAACAGTGATCACAGAGAAATCAGGTTCACCCTAAATTGGGAAACGAAAAACAATGACAATATGGTCAGAGTCCCAAACTTTCGGTTTGGCGGATTATCAGGGGTTAAGAAGGTACCTAGGTGAGGTCACCTGGGAACAGTCACGTCAGCCCCCAGTAGGAAGGGGTGAGGTCATAGATGACACAACAATTGATCATGACTATAATATATTCACTAGTATACTATATCTTGCGCTAGTCAGGCCGCACCTCGATTATGAGGTCCAGTTCTGGTGCCCCTATTATAGAAACTTAACTTGCATTCCCTAGAAAGACGAAGAGTGCGGGGAGATATGATAGAAGTATTTAAGTGGGTGAAAGGAATCAATAAAGGGGATATAGATAAAGTTCTTATAATATCCGAGCAGGATAGGACTCGGAGCAACGGATTCAAGTTGGATAAGTTTAGGTTTAGGAGGGAGATAGGAAGAAACTGGCTCACAAATAGGGTGGTGGACGAGTGGAACAAGCTTAGCAACTTTGTAGTAAGTGCGGGAATTCTGGAAAGTTTCAAAAGGAGGCTAGATAGATTCATGGATGATAGAGAGTGGTAGTAACTCTCGACAGGAGCTGCCATGCACAGGCCAACCGGCCTATTGCAGACTCCTTATTTTCTTATGTTCTTATGTTCTTATACTACATAAAGCACAAGAACAAAATATACCATACAGAAAAATTAGGTCAAATAAGAATGAGCCAAGGTGGATGACCAGAAAACTTAAACATGACATAGGAATAAAGAAAGGAATATATAAGAAATTAAAGGGAGGGGAGGAGCAGCTCAGAAATAGGCATAATGAACTATCTAGGAATGTTAAGAAAAATGTAAGGAAAGCAAAGAGAGACTATGAAATCAAAATAGCAAGAGAATCTAAGGCGAATCCCAAGGGATTTTTCCAGGTATATAGGACAAAGGTCAAGGACAAAGTTGGGCCTTTAAAGTCAGGGAGGGGAGAATTGATAAATGGCAGTGAAGAAATAAGCAAAGCATTGAACAGCTACTTCTTATCAGTTTTCACAGAAGAAATTCGAGAGGAAATTCCAGAGGTGGAACTGATATTTAGGGGAAAGGAAGAAGAGAAATTAAAGAATATCACTATCAGAAAAGAGGATAAATAAACTAAAGAAGACAAAATCCCCAGGGCCGGATGAAATTTTCCCTCGAGTCTTGAAAGAGTGTAGGGAACGGATTAGCGGACCCCTCGTAAATTTATTTACAAAATCATTAGACACTGGAGTTGTGCCAGACTTGTGGAAACAGGCAAATGTAGTACCCATATTCAAAAAGGGAGACAGAGCATCAGTGTCAAATTACCGGCCACGGTGAGGTGTAGTGTACACACGTCAGCCTGGCCACGGTGAGGTGTAGTGTACACACGTCAGCCTGGCCACGGTGAGGTGTAGTGTACACACGTCAGCCTGGCCACGGTGAGGTGTAGTGTACACACGTCAGCCTGGACACGGTGAGGTGTAGTGTACACACGTCAGCCTGGCCACGGTGAGGTGTAGTGTACACACGTCAGCCTGGCCACGGTGAGGTGTAGTGTACACACGTCAGCCTGGACACGGTGAGGTGTAGTGTACACACGTCAGCCTGGCCACGGTGAGGTGTAGTGTACACACGTCAGCCTGGCCACGGTGAGATGCATACAGCGACTCCTACCCTCTCACTACGCTCTACATTTCTAGGGATCTTTGTAGTAATGTTGAGTCATCACAGGTAAAAGTCTGTCTTGTGAAAGTTTTATATACATGATCATATCTTTTATTAAATAGTTAAGTTCTAAACAATAGTGTCACTAGTCAACGTAAGTCCCTGACATAAATCTGTTTCAGTCTTAACAAACAAGAAGGATGGCTTCGCATGTACGAGGCATCTTCATCACAGGACTTTCAACACAACCAACAAAGCCAGTGTGGACATCAGTGCTCAAGGATTCTGAACGCGGGGACAGGGAGCCTTCTTTGATGTCAGAATATTTGACCCATGGCCGAACGTCACCGTGCCCTGTCTTTCGAGGCTGCACACACGAGGAACGAGAACGACAAGAACAACCCAGAACGAGGATCAAGGCAGTTCAATCCTCTAGTGGGATGGGACCAAATGCAAGATGCTTATACACCAAGCTGGTTGAGGTCTTATCAGAACAGAAGCAACAGCCCAGAAGCTAAGTTGCAGCCCAGTTGATATATCACCTGCCCTTCTCTCTACTCAGGTCTGCAATGTTTTGTCTCATCAGGGGAACAGGATCTTCGGCCCGTAACCCAACAACAGTCGCAGAGATTACTGATCTATTAGACGTAGTAATATTATAATGAAGGAATTAATGTTTGTTGGTTGTGGAGTTTTTTTTCCCTGTTGGTGTTGGCAATATTTAGTGTGGACTGAGTGAACGGTGATTGTCGCTCCCCACGTTAACCTTGTTGTGTTGTTCTGTGCATGATACACCTGAGGACCCACCACTACCCACAACAGTCACTAGCTAAGGGAGAGGACACCATGACTACCCGCACCGTATATAGTCTGAGGCTCACAGACGATACCTTATCCTCATACATCAACAGGAAGATCGCTGTGTAGTCTAACCTTTTACAACGATAGGCCTAACAACCTTACCCGTTAATATTAATGTTTCTTAACCAAGGTAACGAGAGCCAAACGCCTCTACACACACAATACATAACTCACAATAACTGTCCGCTAGTGTAGGTGTCTGGCACAAGATTTTCACTTTCTTTCCCTCCAAATGAGCCCAAAACGCCAGGTGAAATTGTCTATTTAAGATGCCACAGGTGTAAACTTCCTCTAACTCATCCTAATTACCAACAATAATTCATGGCTTTCATCCACAACACAACACAACACAACACAACACAACACAACACTGGGTCACTTGTTTTGTAGAGGGGAAAAGTTTTTATTATTTATTTTCCGGTGTCGAGCTGGACACTACACTACAGCACAGCACAGCACCTTTCACATCCATACATTTAATGCCTACAGTTAATAATATATCTACATAATCCCTGGTACATTATGGTCAACTAAACACAACAAACTCAGCGACCATCAACCTTCACTCACTCAGACCACACCAACAAACATTAATTCCTTCATATTACTAAGTCTAATAGTTCATAAACCTCTTGAGTATAATGTTGTTTTACTCAGTTGAAAAGGTCATAGTATGCAAGGGGTTAACTGGGGCTCTTGCCTCTCCGTGTACCCAAGAGTATGTGGTGTGGTCGGGTCGGGTCGGGTCGGGTCGGGTCGGGTCGGGTTGGGTCGGGTCGGGTCGGGTCGGGTTGGGTTTGGTTGGATTGAATTGGGTTGGGTTAGGTTAGGTTAGTTGCATACAGTATAATCTTTGTGGTTACTCTTGAATATCAGGACAACGAGGGGGTCAGAGGTCAACTCAAAGAGGCACACGGAACACCCACGACTCACTGCTCGAAACTAAGGTACTTTTTCCCTGACCAAGAACTTTCTCTTTCTATACTTAACACTGAGCTCCCATTAACAGGTGAGCTGGACTGGCGGTGGTCTGGTCGTAAGGTGTGGTTAAGTTAGGTTAGGTTAGGTTGGGTTGAAGGATCACACACACACACACAACGTAACACGGTATTTACTCACACACCGTACAGGGACATGTCTCAATACACCCCGAACGGTATAAGACATTCTGTGTAAAATCCATAAAAAAAATTAAATAAAACTAGTGAGGAAGTTGAAGAGCAGCGGACCAACACAAACACACACACGACCTCACAGTAACTGACGCTCAATAGTGTTAGTTTTGAATTTAATGCTATTTTAACCGACCCCCCCGCCCCCCGCCATGACTGGTGACTAGAACTAGTTCCAAATATCACCAATAACTCCCTACAGCAGTAAACCATTACATAAGGTTGGTGGGTCAAGAGACTCTACGCCCACCCAACATGATAAGAACTTGTACATTAAACTTTACTCATGTTAAATATGATTTATTCAACGTAACATGAAGTAAATATTACTTTGTTGCCCACTGATTATCATGCAAATTATACTACTACTACTTTGCTGTCACTCGGAATCGAGTTTGACGATCATCCAGCTATGATACAATGATATGAGTTATTAAGGATGTCACCTACGTTGGTGAGTTCTGAGGTGACTAAAGAGGCCGATACGGGACCGGCAAAGTCGACTACAGATGTTGCACATGTGGAGGGTTACACCTAGTGCGGGAGGGGCGGCGGCAGTGTCTTTCCCGCGTTGGCGCTTGTCTGCCTTGTTATGCAGTCGGGCTCACTCGAAAGTATTGACACCTTCTTGTGTGGTGCTCCTCCAAGCGTTACGGTGTGGAGTAATCGTCTCCCAGGTGAGGGGGTCAATTTGGCACTTTTTCAGGTTTGTCTTAAGACTATCCTTATACCTTTACACTTGCCCGCCAGTGTTACGTTTACTATTCGTTATGTGACTGTAAAGTAGCTGCTTTGGCAGTCTACTGTCGTCCATGCAGGTAACAAGGCCAGTCCAGCGTAGTTGTTCATGGATAATGGTAGCCTCGATGCTCCTACAGTTGGTGTCAGCGAGAATACTGGCATTTGTTCTCTTGTCTTCCCAGCGAACTCGGAGGATGGAACGTAGACTATGGTGGTAAAAGTTTTCGAGTGGCTTGATTTGTGACCCATGTCTCACTGCCACATAGCAGGTGGGGAGGACCTCTGCTCGGTACACGCATACACAGCACATTGTATATACTGTACCTGTTATATAAATATGTAATAGTGTTTGTGGTGGACCATATTGATATAACAAGGTAAACAAAGGAATTAAAGACGAGGGCAGAGAGATGACCAATTGATAACTGCAACACATGTTATGCCAGAGCTGCCCTGACAGGTCTACAACACATGCCCCGACAGGTCTACAACGCATGCCTTGACAGATCTACAACGCATGCCCCGACAGGTCTACAATGCATGCCCCGACAGGTCTACAACAGAAATACCCTGACAGGTCTACAACGCATGCCCCGATAGATCTACAACAGAGATGCCCGACAGGTCACAACACATGCCCTGACAGGTCTACAACATGCCCCGGATAAGTCTACAACAGAGATGCCCTGACAGACCTACAACAGAGATGCCCTGACAGGTCTACAACACATGCCCTGACAGGTACAACAGAGATGCCTGACACACAAGAGAAATACCCTGACAGGTCTACAACGCATGCCCTGACAGGTCTACAACACATGCCCCGACAGGTCTACAACAGAGATGCCCTGACAGGTCTACAAGAGAAATACCCTGACAGGTCTACAACGCATGCCCTGACAGGTCTACAACACAGATGCCCCGACAGGTCTACAACAGAGATGCCCTGACAGACCTGCAATAGAGATGCCCCGACAAGTCTACAACACATGCCCCGACAGGCCTGCAACACATGCCCCGGTAGGTCTACAACAGAGATGCTCCGACAGGTCTACAATACATGCCCCGACAGATCTACAACACATGCCCCGATAAGTCTACAACAGAGATGCCCTGACAGACCTACAACAGAGATGCCCCGACAGGCCTACAACACATGCCCCGGTAGATCTACAACACCTACCCCGATAGGTCTACAACAGAGATGCCCCGACAGACCTACAATAGAGATGCCCCGACAGGTCTACAACAGAGATGCCCTGACAGGTCTACAACAGAGATGCCCAACAGAACAACATACCAAGGCATACCACCACTGATTTATGCCGGGATTTTCCTGCCTAACACAGCTGCTGGAGACATGGTGGTAAGATTTACATTATTTTCTTTAACTTTACTGAGGTATCTGATAGTGATTTTATTCGATAAGTTACAGAATACATAAATACACGACGCTGTATTATGGACTGTAGACTGTCTTGAGGGTGGTAAACAATGCAGTAAACAAAGGCTTCAACTCGTCCGTGTGGTGTCCTCAAGTTGTTTGTCTCGTGTACACAATATACCAGACGGTGTACAAATGTTTCCTGGTGACGGTAAGTTAATCACAGAGGGCAGGTTATGTTAATGAGGGAGGTTAGGTTAATGAGGGAGGTTGGGTTAGGTTAATGAGGGAGGTTAGGTTAGGTTAATGAGGGAGGTTGGGTTAATGAGGGAGGTTGGGTTAGGTTAGGTTAGGTTAGGTTAATCAGTGGTTAGGTTAGGTTAGGTTAGGTTAATGAGGGAGGTTGGGTTAGGTTAATCAGTGGTTAAAAATGCTAAGAACTGTCAAGACTCACAAGAGGATGATGGACGATGGTCGTGGTCACAGTAAGAAGACTTACCACATGTCTCAATAGAACATAGACATTTTCCCCTAACTAAAACTAAACGTGATAAAGATGTAGAAATTTATATTAACAAAGATCTCAAATTGTTGGATTATTGTTAAAACTGAAGAAAAAATTAATAATGTTAATAACAAACTAGATGGTTGAACATGAAGATCCTTGATGAACTGCTTTTAATAGGTTGATGGAGGTGTAACGCATGGGGTACTGTACTGAGAGTCTCCCGAGAAGGACTGCCAACTGACCAATAACGTCTACTGATGAGCCACTACTCACCTGGACACTCCTATACCTCTCTTACCAGAAGATACTACAACGTTTAATCAGTTTATACTACAGAAGGACAGAGGAGGTTTAATGTACGTGGACAAGCGCCTCATAGGTAAAGCTCTCGGTACAGACAGCTTGCCAGCGAGTGGACTGACAGTACCACGTGTGAGGTCTAGACTTGACCGTTTAGGGAAGTGTGGAACATGACGAGTCAGTACATGAAGCAACACACAACTGACCGACCGCTCGACCTGCCAGTAAGCTGACAAGTGACGAAGACCCTGAGAAGATTAAGTAGTAAAGAAAAGGTGTTGACGAAGGTGGGGGAGGTGGATGGGGAATGCGCGTGAGAGAGAAAGTAAGACTCACACTGCGCAACCTTGAACACCACCACCACACCTCCTCCCTCTAACACGCCGGGATTCCCTCCTTCAGGTAGTGGTGGCCTTTCATATATACGGGTGGAAGCGCCGAGGAGCATCCAGTGGCTGTGTGTACCTCAAAGGGGAAAGAAGTGTATCTGCCTTAGTGCTTGTCTCTGCGGTGAGACTAACTCTACCTCCTGGAACTTTGGGGAACTTTGATAATGAAGATGAATCGACGAGGGAGATGCAGGAGGAAGCTGTGAGTGTTCATTAACAATTAAAAGATAATCAAATAGTCGATTATTAATTATATACGAAACTTATTTATATTTTCCGAGTTTTGGCGCCAGACAGATCAGACCGTCACTTAAATAAAACATCTTCCACACACATTCTAGGCGACCATAAGTAACACCTAAGCGACAATTATCGACACAAAACACCAATAAACTCCACCTCTTTATAATATTAACATCTTGAACACCATTGACATCAAAAGGCGACCGGCTGATGCAAACGTTTCAAATTATTTCCCATCCGCCCTGAGAAAACGTTGGTCGGCTTACTGTTAAAGCGTCTGCCACACACCACTCAGTAATATTATCGGTGAAGAAGATAAAAAGTAAAAGTTTATCAATAACAAATAACTTAATTTATGATGTTCTTGTGTTTAACGGAAATATTTAATTAGTAGCAGAAGGAAGGACTTGTTGTCGTTAATCCACCCACAAGAATGAGTTAAAGAGAGATCTATGGTCGTGTTTTTTTACAAGTTAGTGGAGAGTGAAGGCAGATAAAACTAAAATAAATGGAGACTTTACTTAGACAATAATGATAAAAATTATAAGACAGTAATGTTAAATACAGTAGTTAAATAATGATTGTTTAATGTAAAGAGAAGAATAATTATGGTATATAACTGAATATGATAAGTAAACTATATAACTAAAATAATAATAATAATCACAAAAAGCTTAAATGAACAACTATTGCCATATTGATAATTACTCCACAACAACGATAATTACGATACATAATAAAATAAACAATACAGTAATTATGAAACAGAAGTAAACGAGCGATAACTCTATGTGTGTGTGTATGTGTGTGTGTGTGTGTGTGTGTTTGTGTGTGATTCATAAAAGCTAAAGAGACGATGAGTTCACTAAATGCTAAAGGAACGACAGACAACCAGGAAAAAACAGTGGTAGTTACTCCCTTAACCTTTAGAGAACGATGGTTTAAGTTATAACTCTTTGAGAAATTAACCTCGTGTTGTGTGTTGTTAATAACTGTTAAAACCACACCATTAACCCGTGACAATAACTTGACACACATACACACAAAATACCATATAAATATTAATGAAACTCAACATTTCGTTTCACACCTGAACAGAAACTAAAGAAAAAAAATCACTTACTTGGATAAATAATTAGATACATTTAAGTAACAAGCAAACAGGTAATCCTTTCACTGTCACCTGAGGTAGGTTACTGTTCCGTGGTGGTGGGGGAGGCAAGGGAGGAAAGGAGTGCTGAGGGAAGGTAGAGGGAGAGAGGGTGAGGGAAGAGGGAGGAGAGAGGGGTGAGGGAAGAGGAGGGGAGAGAGGGGTGAGGGAAGAGGGAGGAGAGAGAGGGTGAGGGAAGAGGGAGGGAGGGAGAGGGAGGAGAGAGTGAGTGAGAGATTTTAGTTACTTTTAAAAGTTTTTCACATTTCTCTCTTGGATATTTATTTAGATGAACAGATAGACAGGTGTGGAGATATGACAGGTGTGGAGATAGACAGGTGTGGAGATAAGACAGGTGTGGAGATAAGACAGATGGTAGAGATAGAGAGATACGGTGAAAGAGAAAGAAGAGAGATTCATACCTAGAGAGAGAGAGAGAGAGAGATGGATAGGAAGATAGAGAGAGAAAAAGAGACACACTGAAATAATAATAAACAAATAAAATGACAGAATGTATTGACAGTGATTACCTAAATAGATTTCATCAGACGAAGTGACAGACAGACAGACAGGTTGCGTTGGGTCACTCAAAAAGGGCGTAACAACACGTCGACTCACAAAACCAGACCAAACCTGACTCGGGAACCAGACCCAAGTCATATGTCTACCTTCGCATTAATTAACGAGTCAGGTGTGAAATGTTCTGTGCGTGTTCTTCCTTCACTATAACAGGTGAACAATGTGGTGTGTCTGTATGTCTGTAATCATGGTGGCGCGCGCACACACACACACACACACACAGACACACACACACACGGACAAGATCATAGATATACATAAACATTGTGTCTACTTCACTTTCACTCACTTTTACTTGCGTACAGAACAGTTACTTACATATATTCATGTGTACATAGATAAACACACACACACACACACACAAGTTAAAGAGCCGTGTATTTTCTAAAGCGAGAAGGCAAAAATATCTCAACTTTCTTTCACCCCTTCTTTCCTTCCTTACTTCATTCCTTCCTTCTTTCATTCATTCTTTTCTTCTCTCATTCTTTCCTTCTTTCATTCCTTCTTTTCTTCTCTCATTCCTTCCTTCTTTCATTCATTCCATCCTTCGTTCCTTCTTTCATTCCTTCGTTCCTTCCTTTCATTCATTCCTTCCTTCCTTCTTTCATTCCTTCCTTCCATCATTCTTTCCTTCCTTCCTTCATTCTTTCCTTCCTTCCTTCCTTCATTCTTTCATTCCTTCCTTCCTTCCTTCTTTCATTCCTTCCCTCCTTCCTTCTTTCATTCCTTCCTTCCTTCCTTCTTTCATTCCTTCCTCCTTCCTTCTTTCATTCCTTCCTTCCTTCACCGAGAGAAAGTATATGTCTGTGATCAGTGAAAGTCGGTCGATCAGGGAGGAGACGGTGGCGATCTTACGCTTGCTCAAGAATTATAATCCGACTTTCGCGCGA
>NW_024717927.1:322500-370000 GCF_018991925.1 Homarus americanus
TCACACCTGAGTTACTTCAACAGTGTTATCACCGCTAAAACTCTTATAATTCACCAACAGAATTAGCGGTTCAGATTCCTGCATCACCCTCACCAACTAGGGTTTTTATTTCACACACTCGCTTCCGTCCTCAGTTTTAACCTGAATTTTACAGAAATTTTAAAACCTGCTTGACCTAGAAATAGCCCAGACACGTCACAATTTGTTGGTCATGACAGAAATAAGGTTAAAAACTGGTCGACCGAGAAATAGTTTAGATTGTGCACAATTTTTGGTGAATACAAACGCAAGGTTGAGTCCACAGGTGATCGAGGAAGGTCACCTGGATGTCTGGTAATGATGTGTGGGAGATGTTTACTACCTGTGTGTGTGTGTGTGTGTGTGGGTGTATCTGTGTGTGTGTGTGAAAATTAACTACTAACTTACTTACCATGTATTAAGATCACCTGAAGATTAACCTCAACTTATTTTACCTGATGCTGAAACACTCTAACCTAACCTATGTATGTCTGTATATATGTCTGTATATATGTATGTATGTATGTATGTATGTATGTATGTATGTATGTATGTATGTATTCTCAAAAAAAGTGATTGTCTGTTTGTCTGTGCTTCCAACTATCCACCACCACTTAACCACTTCAAAGTCATTACAACTTTCAGTAACAAACGACACCTGACACACCACCTGTACCTGCTCTCTGACGCCCTGTGTGGTATACCCGTAGGAGGTGTCATAACTCGCACTCTGCTCTTGACATCTTCACTGAATCATATCTTGGTGTGATATTTTCTAAAGTATTTCTGGGTAATAACACCAAAACCTTTAGGCCTAATTTCCATCTATTGCTTTCCTGTTTCTCTCTAATAACTTGGCTCTCCTTGAACTCTTTCTGTAAACCTACCTTCTCTCTCACACACACACACTCTTTTGTGGATGATTCACACTCACTCTTTTCCTATCAATGCTGCATGGAGTGCGTCAAGGCTCACTTCTCTCTCCTATTTTCTTTTTTTCTTGCTCCATAATAATAGCTTCTGGTCCATCAATCAGAACTAACCTATAAAACTACAGTCTCTCTCTCTCTCTCTCTCTCTCTCTCTCTCACCGCCTCACTGCCTTGCCACTCAGTCAAGTTTTCCAGTCGATTACCTGCACTGAATACATCCCCTGAGTCTATATGGCTCAGTGGGGCAGCAACACTAACCCTCGGCCTCTACCAACCAACACTATATCCTCCCTTCACCTTATCCAGCAACACACTATTGTCCTAACCTAACCTAACCTAGCCTCTCACCTAACCTAACCTAACCTAGCCTCTCACCTAACCTAACCTAACCTAGCCTCTCACCTAACCTAACCTAACCTTCTGTGTCGGTTATATTTTACGACTACAGAACATTTCTTACGCTTGATAAGTCACGTCACGTCCTCCCCCATCAGGAGTATTGCTCTCTCATCACGCTCCTGTTTGTCTTTACTCACCTCACCAACAACCCCTCACTTCACCTCACCAACCCCTCACTTCACTTCACCAACAACCCTCACTTCACTCACTTCACCAACAACCCCTCACTTCACCTCACCAACCCTCACCTCACCAACAACCCCTCACCTCACCAACAACCCCTCACTTCACCTCACCAACCCCTCACTTCATCTCTCTACCTTCGCGTTAGATGATTCAGTTCCTCACTTTCTCTTGCCTACCATTATTCACCAGGTCAGTCTGTCAATGAAATCCACCCCACCATCCTTCCTCACAACCTGTCGCAACACAAGCTATCTTTTACCTCACAGTCTACAGGTTCCCTTCGGTTCAATGTAATCATCAGTTACCTACTTCACTCCTTGCTCACCAACCATTCCTTCCTCCCTCCCTCCCTCCCTTTCTTCCTTCCTTCTTTTTAACTATTGGCTATACACTACCCCCTTTCATTGGACAGTTTTATCCTACGTTTTTTATTTTCTTTTACCCAATCACGTACTGTCCCAGGTAAGGCGATCGATTATTGGGTCACTTATCGGCTATATTACCCTTCACAGGATACAATGTCCTGTTTACATCATCCACACCATCACGCACTATAAACATTCACTCATATCACGATGTTCTGTACACTAGTTAAGCCTGTGAGTCTCCAGATACAGATGAAGGCTGTACAGTAGGCGGTGGGGGCAGACAGCTGAACCTGCAACCACTCTCACCATCTGTTCCTTGTAATTACCACCAACTTGCACCGGCCTATTGCAGACTCCTTATTTTCTTATGTTCTTATGTTCTTATGGGTGACAGACTAAATGTAATGAGGACCGTGGATGTGTTACCGTCATCATCAACACATTCTTCCTCACCTGTACTACACATTTACTCAAGAATATTTACTTTACCATGTACTGTTACCATCAAGTGTCAGCTACGTGTACACTCTCTCACACTACACTACACTTCATCACGACACCATATTTCACCATCACAGACCACAATACAACATAATACTACCAATAACATATAAAATTTTCAAGTGACTCAACTAATTATAATCACAACTAAATAATTATAATATATTTCTTTATAAAATCGGGTGTTTCAGCTGACAGCGTGAGAAAATTATAATAACTATCATTATTGTTCATATTACCTCTTGCTTATGAGAAGAATCCCACTGTAGTTAAGAAATTTGTAACAATGGGAAACGAAACAGTAAGGCAGTTACAATGAGGGTGTGAGGCAGAGGGAGTTATCGCATATTATAAGAGTTCCCCCTTTATCTAGTTTTCTGTGAAGAGCGTGTCAGGCTATAACAGTAGCAGTCATTTTCATTAATATCTTTCTACACTATTATATATTTTCCAGTTTTATTATATTTTCCTAAAGCTTGTAAATTCATAGTTTAGTTACAACAGTTATATACAAGAATACAACGTTTATATTGTTTAATTTGTACTAGGCGACAGGACAAAGTGCCAGGGTTGAATTTAACATTACAGTACTTGGCTAAATCAACCCGAGACAATGTTATACTTTTTGCTTCTCAGAATTAAAGTAAATTCAAGGAATTAAATATAAAATAGAGGAATCGTGGGGTAATGATATCAAGTCAAAAGATACACTCAAGTTTATCCCATCTCTATCCCGTTGTCTATAATGACCATTGATATAAAACAATTTTAATACCCGGCCGTTAAGTTAAAAACATCAGTCCGACAGCCACAGGGGATGCCACACACGCTCTGGGTATGTTGATCGCGTCTCACACAACACTAACACATGCACTACATACTGCTGGTCATGGTGTGTGTGTGTAGGGCTTATCAAGAGGGAGTGACGAGTGATTTCTTCCTGTATGTTCCTGTGTCATGTGGAGTTATGTTCACTACTGTATACTCTCTCGGTGATTAATACCTGGAGAAAGTGTGTTTTACAGGTTCACACACGTACACGTACATACACACACACACACCTGGGCAGTTGACCAATACTAACAAGTGTCAAATACCTTAACTTTCTGTCCCATCGACCAGCTGACTTCTGAGACTGCTGACAGCTGACGACAAAGAGAAATTTTGTTACAACGATACAGCCAGATTGTAACAATGTGGGCTGACATTAAGTGCCGGCCACCTGACTGTACTGCACTGTACCTGTATTAGTAACATAACTACAGTGTTTATTACATTATTGGCTTAAGTAAACACCTGTTGAAGCTGTAGTTGTTTACTTTCATCATCTACCTCATCTCTCACTCTATCTTTCTCACTTCTCACTATCTCTCACTCTCTCACTATCTCTCACTCTCACTATCTCTCACTCTCTCTCACTCTCACTATCTCTCACTCCCACCATCTCTCACTCTCTCACCATCTCTCACTCTCCCACCATCTCTCACTCTCTCACTATCTCTCACTCCCACTATCTCTCCCTCTGGTCGGGTCCGTCTTACACCACATTACCTGCACACGTTTACAGCAGCCAAGAAAGTCAACCTAACCCAACCAGAAGCTGAGTCATGTGACCGTCACGACCAACCGCCTTGTTAGCGGCAAGGAACGAACAGTTAAAGTCGTTAGCAGTAC
Source organism: Homarus americanus (assembly GCF_018991925.1). Classification (NCBI taxonomy): domain Eukaryota; kingdom Metazoa; phylum Arthropoda; class Malacostraca; order Decapoda; family Nephropidae; genus Homarus; species Homarus americanus. The sequence continues at coordinate 326,579 of NW_024717927.1, forward strand.
CAGATGAGACTATTAACCATTATGACCACTAACGTCTTGTGAATAAAGGTTCAGAGTCGCTTGTGCTGGTGTCTCTTGGCTATAAAAAGATCGCTACCGGAGTTAAAACTTGTGGTGTACTTTAACTTGGTGTATTTTCGTCTGGCGTTATAATGAGGTGAAAGGTAAACCGCCAGGCGATGTTGATATGATCCAAGACACAAATATCACTACCAGAAGACCTCCTCAGCCCCGCCCCCCCAGCACCACACACCGCCGCCGCCCCCCTAACGCGACCTGTCATCACTTATCCTTGGACCGGCCTCAACATTACCCTCCATCATATTACTGCAGTCATGACCCACTCCCGTGAGAAACTAGACAGAGCATCAGTTAAGGCGGTGTGTGTGTGGGTGTGTGTGTGTGTGTGTGATCAGCGAAACCTAAGTCTAATTAGTGCACAGAAACGACAACATGGCCGGACATACAGACGGACGGATAAAGGTTAATTACACAAGGTAAACACAAGGTAAACACAAGGTAAACACAAGGTAAACACAAGTTAAACAGCAGCACACTATACCATCATGTATTACGGTCAGTGTAGCCCCGCTCATAGAACCATCATTAAATAAACATAAACTGGCACACCATAATACATAATGTGTCTTAAATGTGTCCTGGTCTCCACTTTGACGGTCTGGGTCTGCCGAGGCCTCAACACTACACACGCAACACTTAAGTCAAGGTAAGAATACGCACTCAAATACTTTACGAGAAGATTAGAGACAGTTTTATAAATATTCAACCACGACGTAATGGTGGGGAGCGATAAACTCACCAACAACGTACTGTATTCCCCACCGAGGCTTCATGTCACACACGTCAGTCAGACATCGATTTACTTGAGAAAAAAAAATCGTTGTTGCAGAGAGATATTACCTGAACGGCAGCCATTACTTCAAGCATGATATTAGACTATAAGACTCGCCAGCATTATAATGACATGTGTATCTATATATAATTCTCGGTGCTTCAGAGGCCGGTAGTTGTGGTTGATGTACAGTAGATGGCGCTGTCTCGATCACTGTTATCAGCCTGATTTATGTTGGATAGATGCAAGTGCTAAATCATAGTTGTAAAGCTCACTCATGCTGTAAACACCGACCTTCAAACTTTATATTTAGCGATGGTAAAAGTGATGGCTACTAGTATGTGTACACACAGAACACACACACGTACACAAGGCCACACCTATGATCTAACAAGGTGTGGGAGACTGTAACTACCCTCCCATTACAGCATCATAATTACCTATAAATTCCTTCATGATAAAACGCTGACTGACGGGAAACAAAAAGGAACAGTCAATATATCTTTCCTCAATGGTAACCCTAACGACCTGTTCATTCATTAACGTAAGACAGGTGATTAGACCCGACATATGTGATGCTCGACCAACACTTCTGTCAGAACCTCTTTATCTGTCCATTATTAAGTCTTTAAACCACTTTCTTCACCTGTCTTTAGATAATTTAACAGACAGACAAGAAGCTGTCAGGAGGCAATTTCCAACTTACCTCAGTGGCTGACGCAACACAACACTGACGCAACACAACGCTAACGTAATATGCCTCATAACCAATCACAGCCCTGCTTAACGTTCCCAGGCACCGTGGAACTAACCTAACTGGCTATGGAACCCGTGACGTATTATCTTACTACAAATCCTATTTCTACTCTTACTACTTACAACCTGTAGTCCTTCCACTTAACCTTTCCACCCCTGTCACTTGGGATGTATTGTATGTATGCATGTATAAGAACATAAGAATGGAGGAAACTGCAGCGTTCCTAATTGGCCCATACTGAGCAGTCCCATTTACACCCAACCCCAATCGCTCATACATCCATCCAACCTGTGAGAGAAAGGGGAATATTTTTTTTTGGTATTTGTGTTATAGAAACTATTAGTTGGAGGTACAGACGGCGGCTCTGTCACAATTATGTCATGAGACGGTTCACGGTTCACCACAAAGGCTCCCGACAACCACTGGCGGCCCCCCACAACACGTGAAATAATTCCCCGTGAGATGAAAATTACAGAACGTTCTCACTTTGGACTCGATTATGTTAAAACATATTAACGAACTGACATTGTCATTGAAAATTACTCCCCTGAAAATAATAAAAAGTAATAAATTCTAACTCAATTTCAATATATAAACATAAGCTTTCAGTAAATGGTAAGGAAGCATCGAGTCATTCATACAGTTGCAAAAAAAAAAAAATACCTTCTGTCAGTCGAGAATTTCCCGCCATAAGGCCACTGCACAGTCCGCCAACCATTATTTTCCTAGAATTCTTTTATGACACGGCTGGAGTGAAGGGGGTGTATACAGCTCATACTATGACTATTGTTGTGAAGTTTGTTTGTTGTCCATACCTCTGTGTTTATTTATCTGTGTTTAACATGTTTTTATTCTTTCATACATGTTTACTTTTGTTTTCAGGTGTTTGTTGGTATATTTGGAGTTTGCATGACGTCTGTTTGCACTCTGTCCAATTTTCAAAGGCTTGTGTGTGTGTGTGTGTGTGTGTGTGTGTGTGTGTGTGACGCAGGAGTAAGTTTCAGAGGTGATTATCTCTGGTGACGATAATGATGGCGGCGGCGGTTTTGAAAGTTCTCAGTGCAGAAAATTTACCAGAAGGGGGCTGTTGAGAGAGAGAGAGCACTTGTAGACGAAGAGAAGAAGGAAGAAGTGAACAAGAAATGAACCGTAAAGGAAGAGAAGAAGTAAACAAAGAAAGAGAGAGAGAGAGAGATAGAGAGAGAGAGAGAGAGAGAGAGAACAGCGCCAAAAGCCACACACACCAACATCGAATACCTCAGCCAAAGACACACACATTAGCGAGTTGTTTTACGCTTCTCACGGGACGTAGAAAGAAACTCACATGTGGGACCTATAAAAGCCAAGGTTTAACAGCTATGACCTGATATCCTCCCAACTATTACCGTCATCACTGTCCATACGTCATAGTTAAAATGAGGCCATTAGACCATTCACATCGTTTATACTAGGTCTTTGTGGTCAATATTACTCCCAATATGGTTTCAAGGTTTTTCGCTACCATAGTTTGGAGATGATCGTATAAGGCAGCCGGGTGTATTATTGACCTAACTTAAGCCTGGAGGTGTTTGTTTTTGTTAACTGTTTACCATTACGTGTTATTTGTTATCATCAAGCACTGAACATTATATCAAGCACTGAACATTATATCAAGCACTGAACATTATATCAAGCACTGGACATTATATCATCAAGTACTGAACATTATATCATCAAGTACTGAACATTATATCATCAAGTACTGAACATTATATCATCAAGTACTGAACATTATATCATCAAGTACTGAACATTATATCAAGCACTGAACATTATATCATCAAGTACTGAACATTATATCATCAAGTACTGAACATTATATCATCAAGTACTGAACATTATATCATCAAGTACTGAACATTATATCATCAAGTACTGAACATTATATCATCAAGCACTGAACATTATATCATCAAGCACTGGACATTATATCATCAAGTACTGAACATTATATCATCAAGCACTGAACATTATATCATCAAGCACTGAACATTATATCAAGCACTGAACATTATATCAAGCACTGAACATTATATCATCAAGTACTGAACATTATATCAAGCACTGAACATTATATCATCAAGTACTGAACATTATATCATCAAGTACTGAACATTATATCAAGCACTGAACATTATATCATCAAGTACTGAACATTATATCATCAAGTACTGAACATTATATCAAGCACTGAACATTATATCAAGTACTGAACATTATATCATCAAGCACTGAACATTATATCAAGCACTGAACAAGAGGATAATAATTTAATGGCTTGTGATGGGTCTGTCAGGTGGAAGAGGTTGGCCATGCAGTACAAAGTAGTTTAGGGTTGTTACGTTGTTAAGTCGGGAGTGACTGTTAAGGACTGCTGCTACTACTGTCTGTCTGTCTGTCTGTCTGTGCCTGCCTGTCTGTCTGTATGAACCTAGAAACTTTATACGGCCCAGATGATGGATAGTTGTGATATACTGGTTATTATTATTGAATAACCCAGAAAATTGTGAAATCGTTGAAAAGTTGTGAAATAGTTGTTAAAATACCTTATTACTGCATCAGGATAAATGTACAGGTTTTCATCGTGGGTCTGTTATTCTTCAAAGACTAACACAACTCTATCACAACTCATTAACCACACCTGTTTTTTACCTTTATCAATAAATAATTTTAACCATTACTGATCACATATAAAAAAAAATATATATATATATATATATATTAAAAATGGCTCCAGTTTGTTTTGAAATAATGTTGGACTTGAAGGTGAGAAGTCTTAAGTGACGTAATGTTTATATTGTAATTAAAGTTCCATCGGTTAGTTTACAGTAAGGATTATTATTATTATTATTATTGAAGGTTATGGAAGGTTATGACATAGAGGTGTGTAGCGGCCCAAGGAGGTGATGATAATTGAACGCTTTGGCCCCGGAAAATAATATTGGAATGTGTCCTTAATTCTTTGAGGGACGCGGAGATTATATTCTTGTAAAAATTCCTTATCTGTTATATTTTATGGTGTTCTTGTTTGTGTATTCTGTTTGTGGTTTTCGTTTTTCTTGTTTTCTTTTTTATGTATTTGTTTTTTCTTATTTTCTTTACCTGTTATCAATGTTTATCTTAATATTCATCTTTTCTTCTTTATCTGTTCCCTCTCTTTACTCCCCTCCCCCCTCTTCTTTCCCTTCCCTTCTTTGTTCTGTTTTTAATTATGTATGTGTGTGTGTGTGTTTGTGTGTGTCTGAAAACTCATAGATTAGCATTCAGTTTTTTCTTGTGAATGGAGATAATCTCTCTCTCTCTCTCTCTCTCTCTCTCTCTCCTCCTCCTCCCTCGCCTCCAGCAGACCATTTACCACTCCGCCAGGCAACATCAACCTGGCGCCCGTCACTAAAAATAACAATTTCTGCGGTAAAATCAACGACCGTGAATTGATGCATTTCTCAGGTAAGCCACAAGGTCGCCTGAGACTGACAGCTTATAAAAAAAACTAATCGCCTTGTTCACCTCAATGCGTCCTGGGATAAAAATATAATAATAACCGAGCTTCCTGGATAAAAAAAAATATATATTTAGTTCACATCGAGTAAAAATTTCTCATTTTTTACCTTCTGGGAATTATTTTAATCTGTCAAATTATTAGAGTTCTATCTCTTATTCAATTTACTCCAGAATTTTATCATTTATATTTCTTTAAAAGTTGTGAGAATTTTGTTATGCGTTTCAAGAACTTGGTTGTTGAAAGTATAGCAACAATAACTAACTCACTTGTCCATCCTAGGGAAAATAATATACCCTCCTAGTGGTGCTTGTTCCTGTTCGGTAAATGTTCCTAGAAGTGCATTTTCGTGTCCTGGTTTTTGTTCGGATTTAGTACAATTCTGACTGACTGGCTGTGACTTGGGATAACAAAACAATATCGAGAATTCTTTGTTCGTTTCCCATAAAAGAGTAACTTATTATATCTCCTCGGAGTAAGAAAACCAACCTGACTATATTTCTTTTATACCGACACAAAATCCTATTGACCCAGTTCATCCTAGGATATAAAACCTCACAACTAAACGTCATTAGTTCCCATCCAGCACAATTGTTGTTTACTTTCTAACGCTCCCGGCAGCCATTCATTCACATCCAGTAAGAATTTGTCCATCTGTTGAAACCAAAATATGAAATAACACACTAAGGCAAAAACTAAACCATCAAATTCATTAAAACTTAGCAGGTAGGTTTAACACTAATCCAGAACTAATATATCCGGTTTTAGAGAAAGTAAGTGAAGGGTCAAGGTCACAATACGAGGTTAAAGACAGAGGTCAGTATGGAGGCGTCAAATAAGGTGTGAAGATCTCTACCTAACGTGTGTGTAGGGGGGGGGGGTGGGGAGGGAGTTCAGGTGTTGCCCAGGGAAGATATTAATTTCATTTAAAGAGAAAGTAGGTCACAAGAGGTCAAGGTCACGGGTCAAGGTCTTAATTCTGTGGTTAACGCCTTTGTAAGCCTCATCTGGTTCGAGCAGGTTTTGTGGTTCACTAAGATAGACACACTCATTGTTATTGGTCACAGAATAATGGCAGACGTGTGAGATTTGCTGTTATTGTTGTGTCGACCGCCAGAGGGATGGTAATTACTCACACACACACACACACGCACTCACTCACACACACACACACACACACACTTTCGCTCTCTTTTTCATGACGGTATTGGTCGTAAGCACATATAGGTGACTGAACATGCATACATACATACATACATATAAAAAGCACACCCATATACATACACAAAAACAAACAATACACATACCCAAACTTACATACACACACACACATACATACATACACACACTCATACAGACACACAAGACAAACAGTACAAACACAGACAAACAGACGGGAAGTTAAACATACAAACAAATCCAATAATTATTACTCCCCTCACCCCGCATTACAACTCTGACGGTCACATATCACCATCACCTACTGTGCCTGTTTGTCTCAACTTACCTAACACTAACCTAACCTAACCTAACCTTTCTGTACATAACACTTACTAATTATCTCATTAACCCATATTAGGAAAGGTTAGGCCCCATAATTGACACTAAAATGGGCTATATTGTGGAGCTGTTAACCCACTGTCTACACCTTCACCCATTACCCATTAGACACACCCATTGGATAAAGCCATTAGTATCACGTAGTAGATAAGGGGAATAAAATAGCAATAGATAAGAGAGAGAGAGAGAGAGAGAGAGAAGAACATACACAGATAAACGTATAAACAAAGAGAGAGAGAGAGAGAGAGAGAGAGAGAGAGAGAGAGAGAGAGAGTTGAAAAAGGAATACCGCAGGAGGGAAGCTAGGGACCGCAGCCATTTACCATACAATACATGCAATGGTGTGGGCGAGGCGGGGTGGGGTGGGGCGGGCTCTCATAACTACTGTAGACAAGGGTGAACATTACACCTCTCAAGCGTGTAATGTATGCCTCCATTGTCCGTCCTTGTGTGGAGAGGTGGAATAGAGAGGGAGGGGGGAGTGAGGGAGGGTATGGAATGAAAAAGAGAGACATCTTCCCACGAATCTACAGTATATATTCACACCTGGATCACCGGAGCGAGGTGGCGGGTGGTCAGCTGTGGCCGCCCTGCAACAAAGCATTGAGTAAACCTCTGAGTGGCAACAACCACCCTCACGCTTATAACCTAACCTAACCACCCTCACACTTATAACCTAACCTAACCACCCTCACGCTTATAACCTAACCTAACCACCCTCACACTTATAACCTAACCTAACCACCCTCATGCTTATAACCTAACCTAACCTAACCTAACCACCCTCACGCTTATAACCTAACCTAACCACCCTCATGCTTATAACCTAACCTAACCTAACCACCCTCACGCTTATAACCTAACCTAACCTAACCTCACGCTTATAACCTAACCTAACCTACGCTTATAACCTAACCCTAACCTAACCACCCTCACGCTTATAACCTAACCTAACCTAACCACCTCACGCTTATAACCCTAACTAACCTAAGCCACAAGAGAGTGTTGGTAGCTGTTGGTATTACCGAGATGTTTTATATTTTACACCAACTATTAACATGAACTGGGGCCGAAGGTCGTGTAATGATGATGATGTGTGTGTGGAGGGTGTGTTAGTGAGGAAGATGTAATGATGGCGTTACTGTCACACACACACACACACACACACACACACACACTCACACACACACACACACACACACACACACACACACACACACACACACACAAGGTAGTGGGGCGTGTATGAGGTAGCCTTCATATAGTTCAGTGTTACGTTAGTCACGGAGGTTGTGGGGGAAGGAGGGGACCACGCCTCTCCTAAATCCCCCTTCACGCCCTCTTTCTCCCCACCCGCCCCACGCCCACGCCCGCACCCTCTTTTGTGCCTCCACCTACCTTCCCACGCCCCTCATTTCATTCAGAAACAGCAGAACAAGTACATTAATTACGGGGTCACAATTGTACAGTATAAACAGAAATCTGGTGCCTCAGCTTGCGTGAGCGTGTGCGCGCGTGTGTGTGTGTGTGTGTATGTGTATGTGTGAGCCCCCCCCCCAGGTTGGACGTGAAGATTAGTGCCTTCACGGTGAAAATACCACCACTGCCACCTGCACCCTTACCAGCATCACCTCTACTACCACCACTACCACTATTACCATCATCACTACCACTATTACCACCACTACCATCATCACTATAACAACTACCACCACTACAACAGCTACCAACATCATTCACACTCAACACAAAGAGTTTCCCACCACACAGTAAGACAACCACGCTGGTTACCCTCTCTCGTTACGTATACGGTCGTTAGCGGTAGTCATTGGCAATTAGGGTGATCCGCACTACCATACAACACTTTCATTGGACCTTGCAACATGGAGGGAAGGGGGGGACTGACCCTGAGTCGTGGTGGCTGAGTGGTGAACGAGATGTCGCACGTTGCAACTCGAGTACCTGAGGTCGACGCCAAGGTTAGGTCGTTAAAGGCGGGCCATGATTGGTCAAGAGACGATGGCTGAGGGGGGTGGGGGGTGTTGACCTCTTTTAAGTGACTTAGTAATGGTTGTTTAAGCCAAGGTGACCTGAGCCTTGTTTGGTATTGTGGGTGGTTGGTAGTGAGCAAAAAGTACCAATTATTCTTGGTCTTGAACTGAATAAACTAGTGGGTAAAAAAAGTCCCCTACCTGACATAATAATTTGGGTCTTGAGTGGCAGAAAGTCTCACTCAACCCTTGGAGATGACATGAATATTAGCAGTTTATTGTATATTACCGGACTGGTGTGTGTGGTGATTGTATCCTAATAAAGTTAAAAAGTAATTATCTCATTCTAGTAACAGTAAATAGAAGAATATACGGCATTACACACACACACACACACACAGGCGGGTCTCAGGCATGTCACGAGTCACGGCTCCCGTATGACAGACAGACAGACAGATAGATAAACACACAGACAGACAGATAGATAGACACACAGACAGACAGACAGAGACACATAAGAACATAAGAAAATAAGGAGTCTGCAATAGGCCGGTTGGTCTGTGCATGGCAGCTCCTGTCGAGAGTTACTACCACTCTCTATCATCCATGAATCTATCTAGCCTCCTTTTAAAACTTTCCAGCGTTCCAGCACTTACTACAAAGTTGCTAAGCTTGTTCCACTCGTCCACCATCCTATTTGTGAACCAGTTTCTTCCTATCTCCCTCCTAAACCTAAACTTATCCAACTTAAATCCGTTGCTCCGAGTCCTATCCTGCTCGGATATTATAAGAACTTTATCTATATCCCCTTTGATTCCTTTCACCCACTTAAATACTTCTATCATATCTCCCCGCACTCTTCGTCTTTCTAGGGAATGCAAGTTAAGTTTCTTTAACCTATCCTGATATGGAAGGTTTCTAAGTCCCGGAATCATTTTCGTCATTCTTCGCTGCACCGACTCTAGTGAATTGATATCCATTCTATAATAAGGGCACCAGAACTGAACCGCATAATCGAGGTGCGGCGGAGGAGGAGTTACAAGCTATAAAATAAATCCAGATGACTACAAGACCACTACTCGTTTGTGGTGAAGTTATGTGTTCGTGATGTGGTCTCTCTCTCTCACTCACTCTCATGCTTTCTCTCTCTGTCTAATTATCTCTCTTTTTCATTTTTCTCTCTGTTTTTTCTTTCTTTCATTCTCTTTCTCTCTCTCTCTCTCTCTCTCTCTTTCTCTCTCTCTCTCTCTTTCGGGTGGGTGTGTCACTTGCCCCTCTAACACCAGACACGTGATTGGCACACCGCTAAACACGTGTCACTATTTCCTTCAAGTGTACACGCCATGAGAGAGAACTGACACACACCATAACAAACCTCGGCTACGACATTGGCAAGTGACGTTTCAAGGGAAGTGGGGAGAGAGGGTGAAGGGGAAAGGGTGGTCAAGTAGGGGAAGGAGTAGGGAGGGGGTGAGCTTTGATGAGGGGGTGAGAGAAGGAAAGAGGGAGGGAATGATTTGGGGAGGGGGGAGAAGTAGGGGAAGAATGGAGAGAGAAGAGGGATAGGAGGGAAGGAGGAAGAGTGAGTGAGAAAGAGAGGAGGAAGAGAAAGAGGGATAAGTGTGTGTGTGTGTGTGTGTGTGAATAAATATAACTTTCCCTCTGGTTAATTTAAGCTCCACAAGTATCTCAGGTGAAAGGGAAAGATGCAGGGTGTAGCAGACTGTCCTTACCCCGTGTGTGTGTGGGAGAGAGGTCAGGTCAGGTCAGGTCAGGTTCGCATAAAACAGCTGATCATCCAAGTGGGTTATAATCGTGTAAGAGGTGTGGGAGAGTTGCATTAGGTCAGACATGTTTACCTGTGTGTGTGACCCAATATGACCGCCTTACCTCACCTCTGGTTTGACCTCCCAGCCTCACTCCCCCTTCTCTACCCCACCAAGCCTAGCCCACAACCTGACCCCTCTTCCTCGTGTAACACCGAGAGGAAGTGAGTGTAGGAGGCCGCCACAGACGTGTGTGTGTAATAATAATAATAATAAACGGTTTATTAATAGAGTTACAACCGGTGGCTGAAAATATACAGACTTACATTTGATTTAGACATAATGATATAATATGTATGTGTGTATGTGTGTGTGTGTGTGTGTGTGTGTGTGTGTGTGTGTGTGTGTGTGTGTGCGTGTGTGTGAAAACAAACGGCTCATCTGAAGATTAGGTTAGGTTTTCATTATATTGCGTTAACTTCAGTTAGTTTAGGTAAAATTTAGTTAATTTAGGTTAGATTTAACTCTGGTTAATTTAATGTTAGTTTTCATTTAATTCGGTTAAATTAATTCTGAGTTAGGTTAAGTTAAATTAATTTTGTTTTAGCGAATTTAGGTTAAATTAATAAGAAATAATTGAAAACAGGAACCAGATATGTAGCACCACAGCCCACCACAACACAACCCACCACAGCCCACTACAACTCAACATAACCCACCACACCACAATACAACCCAGCACAGCCCACCACAACCCACCACGAAACAACACAACCCACCACAACACAATACAACCCACCATTCCACAACCCAACATAACCCACCACACCACAATACAACCCAGCAAAGCCCACCACACCACAACCCACACAACACAGCCCACCATAACCCAGCACAGCCACCATAACCCAGCACAGCCCACCATAACCCAACATAACCCACCACAGCCCACCATAACCCATCACAGCCTACCACAACCCACACCACCAACTCACCACAGTCCACCATAACCCATCACAGCCCATAACAACCCAACACAGCCCACCATAACCCACCACAGCCCACCATAACCCATCACAGCCCATAAGTGTATCAAGACGTGCGGGTTATCATACACTGGGGGCCGTGTGCCATGCTTGGGTCACCTCCTCTACCTGTACGACCCACTCAACAGGTGTTTACACGGGGCCTTCAGCACGACCCACTCAACAGGTGTTTACACGGGGCCTTCATGTTATGTTCAAATACTACCTTGGGGCGGGGCGGGGCGAGGTGGGGTGTGAGGACAGACTTTACAGGGCGAGTCGGGGGCTTGGGTCAGCCTTCACGTGATCAATTTGACCTATAAGAGTCGTGTATACTGACGTCACCTTTTATCATTCTCCTGACTTGACGTGCACAGAGATTGATGATTCGGGGTAACATTTGTCTAGTGATTCGCAATAATAATTCTGTCTCCTTCGTAAAAATGATCTTTCTTCACTTCTTCTTTGTCTTGAAAAAAAAAAGAAAAACAGATTCGTCACTATTTTCCCTTATACGAGTCTCCATACTCTCTCTCTCTCTCTCTATCTCTCTCCAGCATACACTTATCTTACAGTCAGGTTACAGTAATAAGTCAGGTTACAGTAATATTTTTTCTTACACGTGAGGACCAATTCGTCGCCATAGATGATGTCCACGTTGTTGTGAAATATTTTAGAGAGAGAGAGAGAGAGATTGCCACGCTTTCTTTCTCTCTCTCTCTTCTCCTTTCTCTTTTATCTCTACCTCATGAACACGTATCTCCCCTCCCCTCCCCCCCCTCTCATCAACCAAACCAGTTTACAGCTGTGACTTTCATCCCGTTGGGCGATCACTCCACTTCCCTCCTTCATTACCACATTCCCTCCCTGACTCTCCCTCTTTCTCACCCTCCCTGACTCTCCCTCTTTCTCACCCTCCCTGACACCTTCCCTCCCTGACTCTCCCTCTTTCTCACCCTCCCTGACACCTTCTCTCCCTGACTCTCCCTCTTTCTCACCGACACCTTCCCTCCCTGTACTCCCTCTTTCTCACCCTCCCTGACACCTTTCCCTCCCTGTACTCCCTCACACACCCCGACTGTACTGTACCGACACAGCCCGAGGCATGTTATCATTACACGCCTAAAGTATTATACTGTATTATACCGATTTGTTTGTCTGTAATTCCCGGTGCTGATGTGTGACGTAGTGACGAACCAATGAGAAAACAGTGACGTAGTGACGAACTAATGAGGAAACTGACGTAATGAGTAGTGATGAGCCAATGGGGAAACAGTGACGTAGTGACGAACCAATGAGAAAACAGTGACGTAGTGACGAACCAATGAGAAAACAGTGACATACTGACGAACCAATGAGGAAACTGACGTAATGAGTAGTGATGAGCCAATGGGGAAACAGTGACGTAGTGACGTAGTGACGAACCAATAAGAAAACAGTGACGTACTGACGAACCAATAAGAAAACAGTGACGTAGTGACGAACCAATAAGAAAACAGTGACGTAGTGACGAACCAATGAGAAAACAGTGACATAGTGAGTAGTGACGAACCAATTAGAAAACAGTGACATAGTGAATAGTTACGAACCAATGAGGAAACAGCGACGTAGTGATGAGCCAATCGGAAGAGAGAGTGACACAGCTAAAAACCAATGAGGAGAAAGCAACTATATTTTATACCCTGCACAACCCCCCACCGTCATGATAACAAACACGGTCGCCCACACTCTCACTTTCTAGTCTCGTATTATCTTGTGTGTGTGTAATACTACTGTGGAGGGAGGAGGGATATCTTCAGGTATTCCAATAGATTTTACAATAACAGCGTCAATAGTAGTTCCATTGTTATCCTGCCACGGTAACACATCTTTTTGGGTTATTTCGTTAATAATTTGGTCTAATTTCTGATTTAATTCAATCCATATATAATTTTATCCTTATTTCTATATAATTTTGTATTTATTTATATTTTATCTTTATTTTGTATATAATTTCATCTTTCCTTATATAATTTTGTCTTTATTTCATATATAATTTCCGATGTTTCAGATGTACAGCGGCGGTAGTGTTGGTATTCCTGGCGGGGATCAGTGCTGCCAACCCTCCCGAGGACACCGAGAAAGCCAGTGATACCAACCCTCCCGAGGCTGTTGAAGAAGACACTGATATCAATTCCACAACGTCAGCGGAGAGAGATAGACGTCAGGCTTATCAGCACGGCCAATTATCGACAGTCGGCCATTTCGGGTGTGTGGGTGTCTGTCTATCTGTCAGTTCGTCTGTCCACTGTCAGCGATAGATGGATCTTGATGAACTTTACTGCAGTTAATTCCTATTATAGACAGTTAACTCCTATATGCTACAGTCAGTTAAATCTTAAGAGACAAGTTGGTTCAATAGACAGTTAACTACTTTGGACAGTCAAGAACGTATAATAACCCCCCCCCTCACCTGTCTCCAGCCCATACAGTGGACACCCGCCCACGTCACACCGGAGGCCGTTTTCTGTCTTCGCCTCCCGTCCCGCCGTCATCAGCCAACCTGTCAGCTCCGGCCCCTACGGCACCCATGGTAGCATCAAGCCCTCGGTCATCCATGCTAAGCCCACGGTGAGTATGGGTGGAGAGGTGTGGGTTGAAGGGAGAGTATGGGTTGAGTAGGAAGGAAGGAGGGAGAATGATTATGGATATTTGTTTAATTCTTTCTTCCCGACAGGTTTACAAGACGTCTCGTAAACCGACAGTGATCAACCGGACACATAAACCAGTACAACACAGGCGCGGCCCACCTCGCACCCCCGCTCACACCTTTCCCTTCACTACCCACGCCCCTGGATTCACGCCCGTGCCCGCCCGCCCCTACCACACCCCTGGACCGATACACCCACATTATGGCTATGGTAGGTATAGTGACGTGTGCTGTTTTTTCATCATCATCATCATTATCATCATCATCCACAAACTAACCATCTTTCACTTCCTCACGTTAAATTATTATGCAGCAAAATGTCTTGTGTGTGTGTGTGTTTCAGTACTGCTTCCCTTCCTGTGGACGAGCGGATGTTGATATACAGTCAAGTTCTGTTCCCTTACTGTTGAAACACCTCTTCCCTCTGTATGTCGATGAGTAAATGACAGATTATTTCGATTTCAACTTCATCTAACGTAACCTAACCTAACCACAACCTCCTCGTCCGCTAAGGTGCCCAAAACCTGTAGAACATATACAGTACATCAATTTCACTTTGTTTCCCTCCTCTGTTTTATAAGAACTCTTCACCTTCCTCCTACAGGGCCTCACCATACGTCGAGGTGCCCGGGAGACTATGCCTGCATGCCCCTGGTGACCTGCGCCCCGTGTTTCCCCGAGGTACAGGACCAACCCCAGCTGGCTTGTTCCCTCTACGACGGTGCCCCAGGAGTCTGCTGCCCTGGACAACCCAACAGGAGTAAGTGCTGTGTGTGTATGTGCCCCCGTGTGTGTGTATGTGCCCTGTGTGTGTGTGTGTGTGTGTGTGTGCCCACGTGTGTGTGTGCATGTGCCCCGTGTGTGTGTGTGCCCCCGTGTGTGTGTATGTGTCCCCGTGTGTGTGTGTGTATGTGCCCCCGTGTGTGTGTGTGTGTATGTGCCCCCGTGTGTGTGTGTGAGAGAGACTCCTGCGCGTCCCCCGTCAGCACCTGTAACACGTCTCCTCCTACAGGTAACCTGCGGCAGGTGTTCACGGAGCCAGTGATCGAGATCCCAAGACTGAACATCAACTTCGACATCGTGGACGAGGCGGCGCGGTATGGTGTCTGGCAGCTGGGCGAGAGGGAACTACTGGGGAGGGTAACTAACTACCTAATTACCTAACTAATTAACTATCTGTATAGTGATTAGGATAAGAAATACTGTACAGTGATTATGGTAATGAGTAGCTGTGCCATAACGTCAGACGCGTTCATGGGGGTTGGGTTGGTGTTCGCTCAGTGTTTCATATTGTTTCGGACGCTTAGTCTCTCGATAACAGCTTTCTAGTGTACTGTAGATGGTGATGAGGCCAGCTACTACACCAGACACCTTCCTCCCATAACAGGAGCTGCAGGCAAGGGACATCGAGGTGACCAACACGAACGCACCTGAGTACGGCCATCTACAGTTCTTCAAGACCTCCCCCATGGCCATGAGTCTCGCAAGAGATGCCCTCGTTAGTGACGGGGCCGGGTCTCACCTCCTACACAAGTGAGTCTCATGTTTAGTGATCACACCGGGAGCCTTATTTCCCTCTTAACATAATGAATCGCAGACGAAAATTCTCCACAAAGATTGAACTATTTCTCTAATATTTGTTTCGTCACGTGAACAGGTTAAGGCTGACGCCCCTACAAGCAGGGTACGGTCTGCAGCAGATCAGCATCAGCGACACCGTCATCGCCAACAGCTGCCCCGCGCCACCCAGGTGTGAAGAGAAGGATAGGTTCTACCGCACCATCGACGGCTCCTGCAACAACCTGCAGAATCCCAGGTGGGGTCAGGCCAGGACCACCTTCCAGAGGCTCAGGCCCCCACAGTACAGCGACGGTAAGCTTCCTGCTGACGATCACCATTTCTTCTTGACGATAGTAAGCTTCAAGTACTGTGTCTGACAATACAAAGGAACTCGTTAAGTTGTTCTTGGCGGTGGTGACCTTAGTGCCTGGGTGTTCCTGACCATAGGAGGGGTTGTGAAGTGGGTTCCTCCTGGTGGTGGTGAAGGTTGACACGTAGGAGAGACTTAACCTAATACAGTAAGATAACACACCATCACATGATAGCAGCGATAACACAGTACCTCCTCTTTCCCCTATAGGACTCTCCAGCCCTCGCAAGAGTGTAACAGGACGTGAGCTGCCCTCCGCCAGGTTGGTCTCCGTCAGCACCGTAACGGACGTGAACAACCCCAACCCTGACCTGACCCTCTCCCTCATGCAGTGGGGTCAGTTCATCGACCATGACCTCACCCACACGCCCATCTTCAGGTTCAGTAAGTAGCTATATGCTGTACCTCCAGGATGCCTCCCCTTGTGTTGTGTCGTGAGGTTGTTCTGGTAAGACTGTGTGGTACGTCTGTGTTTGCGGATGAAGCACAACTTGTTATCCCCGATACAGTACACAAGTCACACGCTGTATTGGTCGTCATTTTACTCCGTGTGTTAACAGTCTTAACTATCTTGGTGTTACTCCCAGACTGCCAACTGTTTCATGACCAAATGAGACACCTACAGAGCTGTGTCCTTCAAAATGGTAACTCAACTAAAAGACTTGACTACTGTACATCTTTATGTAGTAAATTATAACACTCACCTCACCTGGGGAGTGGTGGTTAACTGCAGTGGTGGACGGCAGCTTATATATTCAAGTGACTTCACTCCTACACAATAACGCCGAGACACCCCCAGGCCAGTACCTCACCCTGAAGGCAACACAACACACACCTATCAATACCTGAGTAACGCTAGAGAGGTGCTCACCGGACCCTCTACTCCTACACTCACTAGCAAGGAATAGAGAGGAAATAAATTAACTCCCCTTAAAACTCACAATTTTATGCCAGGACTCCCCATTCACACGCCGTATACTGTGGATGCGACACTATAAAAAATCTAATACTTGGGTAACTATTTTAATCTGTGTGACGTAGTATACTAGACACTCATGTGACATTTGGGAATGGGTAACAATAAATAATAAACTAGATATAATTTCCTTCATAATGACTCTATTACTGGAAACGTTTGAAGGAAAATGACAATAAGGTTATCTAAATGACACAACCTGAGCTCATACCAGTGTCTTCACGTACAGCTAACACAAGTGGTATCGAGTGTTGTGCTCCCTACGGCCGCGGGAAGGTGGATCCATCGTTCACGCACCCCGCCTGCCACCCCATCGAGATCCCTGAAAACGATCCCTTCTACGGCAGGGTTGGTCGACGCTGCATGAACTTCGTCAGATCCATGTTTGCCCCCCGCACTGATCCCTGTAATCTGGGTTTCGCCGAGCAGGTCAGTTTTAACCAACACTTTAATGTCTGTTTCATCGCTTAAAACTGTCTTGAAACACCTGTCCTGTCCTCAGTTTTAGTTTTAGTATTTACACTTTACGTCAACACCTGTTTTATTATTTACAGTTCGCTTCAACACCTGCTTCATTATTTACACTTTACGTCAACTTCCTGCTTCAATATTTACACTTTACGTCAACACCTGCTTCAATATTTACACTTTACGTCAACACCTGCTTCAATATTTACACTTTACGTCAACACCTGCTTCAATATTTACACTTTACGTCAACACCTGCTTCAATATTTACACTTTACGTCAACACCTGCTTCAGTATTTACACTATACCATAATTTACCCAGTGACTCGACCCTCCCCACAGATGAACCAGATTACACACTACCTCGACGGCTCCAACATCTACGGGTCCAGCGAGGAGGAGGAGGGGCAACTGAGAGAGTTCCAGGGTGGACTACTGAAGGTGCAGGAGAGGTCACTGCTACCTCCTGATTTCGACGCCGACGAGTGTGAATCTATCCGGGATGGTATACCGTGTTTTAGGGCTGGTAAGTAAGGTTTTTCTTCATTCTTCCGATCTTTAATTTAACCGACTTTCCATATATCCGACTCTTCATTTATCCGACCTTCCGTTTATCCGACTTTTCACATATCCGAACTTCCATTTCTCCTATTTTCTATCTATCCTTCCATCCGTTTCTCAGCAACAACTACCACCACACACACCACAAACATCTTCTCAATCACCACACGTCTTCTCAATCACCACCACACGTCCTTTCAATCACCACCACACGGCCTCTCAATCACCACCACACGTCCTCTCAATCACCACCACACGTCCTCTCAATCACCACCACACGGCCTCTCAATCACCCACCACACACGTCATCTCAATCACCACCACACGTCTTCTCCAATCACCACCACGGCCTCCTCAATCACCACCACACCTTCCTCTCAATCACCACACGACCTCTCAATCACCACCACACGACCTCTCAATCACCACCACCACACGGCCTCTCAATCACCACCACACGGCCTCTCAATTCACTCTCATCTTTCACCTACAGGAGACAACCGCGTCAACGAACAGGTACAGCTGACCGTCATACACACAGCTTGGGTCAGAATGCATAACAGGATAGCCCGAGAACTAGCCAGCCTTAACCCTCACTGGTCAGATGAGACCATTTACCAAGAGACCAGGAGAATTGTGGTGGCTATCTACCAGCATATCATCTACAACGAGTGGCTGCCTCTTATCCTTGGTAAGTGTGGTAGTCTGGGATAGTGGTAGTCTGGGTTGGTGGTAGTGGTAGTCTGGCATAGTGGTAGTGGTAGTTTGGGATAGTTTGGTAGTGGTAGTCTGGGAGAGTGGTAGTGGTAGTCTGGGTTGGTGGTAGTGGTAGTCTGGGTTGGTGGTAGTGGTAGTCTGGGATGGGTTTGGTAGTGGTAGTCTGGGTTGGTGGTAGTGGTAGTCTGGGATGTGGTAGTCATGGTGGTAGTAGTAGTCTGGGATGGTCGTAGTGGTAGCCTGGATGGTGGTAATGGTAGTCTGGGATGTGTCAGTGGTAGTCTGGGATGGTAGGTGGTAGTCTGGGATGGTAGTAGTGGTAGTCTAGGGATGGCGGTAGTGGTAGTCTGGGATGGTGGTAGTGTGTAGTCTAGGATGGTGGTAGTGGTAGTCTGGGATGGTGGTAGTGGTGTCTGGGATGGTATAAGTGGTAGTCTGGGATGGTAGTTAGTGGTAGTCTGGGATGGTCTAGTGGTAGTCTGGGATGGTGGTAGTGGTAGTCTGGGATGGTGGCAGTGGTAGTCTGGGATGGTAGTAGTGGTAGTCTAGGGATGGCGGTAGTGGTAGTCTGGGATGGTGGTAGTGGTAGTCTGGGATGGTAGTGGTAGTCTGGGATGGTGGTAATGGTAGTCTGGGATGGTGGTGAGTGGTAGTCTAGGATGGTAGTAGTGGTGATCGGGATGGTAGTAGTGGTAGTCTGGGATAGTGGTAGTCTAGGATGGTGGTAGTGGTAGTCTGGGATGGTGGTAATGGTAGTCTAGGATGGTAGTAGTGGTAGTCTGGGATAGTGGTAGTCTGGGATGGTGGCAGTGGTCAATTGTGTCCTCCACCCTCCCTACCTACCTCTCACCTTCCCTCCCTACCTCTCAATTGTGACCTCCACCTCCCTCCCTACCTCTCCCCTCCCTACCTCTCAATTGACCTCCACCTCCCTCCCTACCTCTCACCGTGACCTCCTCCTCCCTCCCTACCTCTCACCGTGACCTCCACCTCCCTCCCTACCTCTCACCGTGACCTCCTCCTCCCTCCCTACCTCTCACCGTGACCTCCACCTCCCTCCCTACCTCTCACCGTGACCTCCTCCCTCAGGTAAGGACTTCATGGCAGAGAACGGCCTACTCCCCCGGCGTGAAGGTTTCTCCCGGGACTATGATGATGGTCTCAAAGCTGCTGTCTTCAACGAGTTCGCCACAGTCGCCTTCCGCTTCGGCCACACGCTCGTCCAGGGCATGTTACAGTGAGTGACCGGGGCAGGTTACAGAGAGTGACTGGGGCAGGTTACAGTGGTGACTGGGGCAGGTTACAGAAGGTGACTGGGGCAGGTTACAGTGAGTGACCGGGGCAGGTTACAGTGAGTGACTGGGGCAGGTTACAGTGAGTGACTGGGGCAGGTTACAGAGGTGACTGGGGCAGGTTACAGTGAGTGACCGGGGCATGTTACAGTGAGTGACCAGGGCAGGTTACAGTGAGTGACCGGGGCAGGTTACAGTGAGTGACTGGGGCAGGTTACAGTGAGTGACCGGGGCATGTAAAAGTGAGTGACCGGGGCAGGTTACAGTGAGTGAGTGACGAGTGTTTTCCAGGGTATGAGTGACAACCTGTAATGTTAACTAGTGGCTCTAGTATAAACTTCAATGTCAAGGTTCATCCTCATGCTGACGTCACTGTACAGGCTGGTGGGCAAGAAGGGCAAGTCAGCAGGGACGATAGAGCTGAGAGAGCAGTTCAACAACCCGCGGCTCGTGTACACCCCCGGCAAGCTGGACGAGTTCCTCAGAGGTCTGGCCACACAACCCGTCCAGCAGGTGGATAACTTCGTCTCAGAGGCCCTCACCAACAGGCTGTTCGAGGTGAGTTTGTCTTCTTTTTACTATAATAATAATAATGATAATAATGGTTGTCCCTCGTGTAAGGAGCATGGCCAGCCCAAGGGCCATCTTGGCGTGAATTTGTTTAAGGTGTAGAAGCTGTCGCCAACACAACAACTACACCCTGAGTTAACGAGCTGCATGACCAAGTGTTTAAGGTGTAGAAGCTGTCGCCAACACAACAACTACACCCTGAGTTAACGAGTTGCATGACCCAGTGTTTAAGGTGTAGAAGCTGTCACCAACACAACAACTACACCCTAAGTTAACGAGTTGCGTGACCCAGAGTCAAGGAATAGTCCGAGAAGACCGGACAACTCGCCAACTGCACCGGCTAACCATTACCCCGGAACACGATCCACAAATCGATTAACATCCAGGTTCCCAATTACTGCTGGGTAGACAGAGGCTACACACACACTCCTGTAACTAGCTACATCCCCTCTCCTGTAACCACACTCCGTCCATTGTAATGTCTGTTATAGGTGTTTCGCTCGCCGATATTTCAGTCATGTTTCAGGAGCCATCAGAGGTCTTTCTTCACCGATGTTTCAACAACTTTACCCATGTTTCAGACCCCGCAAATGCCCGTCGGGATGGATCTCGTGGCTCTGAACATCCAGAGAGGACGTGACCACGCCATCGCCCCCTACAACGAGCTGAGGACCACCTGTGGCCTACCCAGAGCGAGGACCTTCGAAGACCTGCTTGATGTTATCCCTCCAGAGGTAATGAGAGAGAGAGAGATGTATTTATCTTGTCCTGTTGCCACTAGACCTTCCCTAACCTAACCTCCCCACCAAGACCCTCCTCACCCTCCCCCACCAAGACCCTCCCTCACCCTCCCCACCAAGACCCTCCTCACCCTCCCTCACCAAGACCCTCCCTCACCAAGACCCTCCCTCACCAAGACCCTCCCTCACCAAGACCCTCCTCACCAAGGCCCTCCCTCACTAAGGCTCCCTCCCTCCTCCCCCAGGTGGTGCAGGTGTTCAGTCAGCTCTACGCCAGTGTGGACGACATCGACCCCTTCATCGCTGGCATCTCCGAGAGACACGCCCCGGGCTCCGTCCTGGGGCCTACCTTCAGGTGAGAGGCCCGGGAGATAGGGGTGGGAGAGGGATAGGAAACGGGTTATATAGATAAGAGAGGTGTGAGTGTGATGGGAGAGACGGGAGGGTGCGGTGGGAGAGGTGAGAGGGATGCAAGAGGAATGGGAAAGGAGAGAGAGGAATGGAAGAAGGGTGAGAGGGATGGAAGAGAAGAGAGAGGTTTGGAGTGGGAGGGTTTGGTAAGAGTGAGAGCAGAAGAAAGGGAAGCTTGTCAACTATAACTGACCAATCACATGTATTCCCGCCATTACTGACCAATCACACGCATTCTCGCCATTACTGTACTGACCAATCACATGTATTCCCGCCATTACTGACCAATCACACGCATTCTCGCCATTACTGTACTGACCAATCACATGTATTCCCACCATTACTGACCAATCACGATTTCCCACCACACAGGTGCATCATCGGCGACCAGTTCACCCGCCTGAAGAGAGGAGACAGGTTCTTCTACGACTTCGCGGACATGCCCACCTCTTTCACTGAAGGTTTGTTGACATATGCTTGTGTCGAGGGATTGTAAATGTAAACAAGATAATACGATACCACTTGTCCCTCCATGAATGTAGTTGCTATTGATGACACGCGAGATTAGCAATATTTGTAAACATTTAATGGAAATATAATAATAGCAATATCTAATAAGTTCCTCACCGTCTCAGCTCAACTTAACGCCATCCGTATGATATCTTGGGCTCGCGTCCTGTGTGAGTCTGGTGACATGATCGGTTATGTCCAGCCCCTCGCCTTCCGTCAACCCCGCGGCCTGTAAGTCATATCTCTATTAAGTACATACAGCAGTCTGTTAGTATTGTAGTGTCTTTATAAGTACAGTAGGTTGTGTTCCTCTAAGTCGACCATTAAGTACGCTATCAGGTAATAAGTAAGGCTTTTATAAGTAGAATAGTCCTGGCCAGGCTGTCGCACCTGAGTCAGTATACTTCCAAGGTGTAGTCTTGAGTATCTACACCAGGTGGTTGTTAGTCAGGTGTGTCCTAACCTAACCTAACCTATAGTGAAGGAAACACAACTGAGAGATGCTTTATTCCTGACGTTTCATCACAAGAGTTTTACAGAGGATTGTTTAATATGTGAGATAATGAGGACTGATCTCTCCCCCACCAGGAACCAGCGGGTACCCTGCAACAGTGCGGCCATCCCCGGCCTGGACCTGAGACCCTGGATCTCTGAAGCCTAGAAATAAAGCCTGTTAGAGGCCTCCTGCCCGACTCTCTCCAGCCTGTACAACGAGTGCTGTCGTGTTGTTCTGTGGCACGTTACTTACTCAGTGTTGTCTCACTCGTCTTCTCTTGTTCACTGGTGACACTGTCCACCGCCACACACCCAAGTTGTGTTATGTTGCTCACAGGCACCAGGAAAGTCTGCCCCTCGCCACATGACTTGTGGCGGTGATCAACAAGTGCCATCAACAGTTGTCTTCTTACCCACACCAGACCGCCTGGCCCGACATACAGTAGTTGACGCCACCAACATAGTCGTCCACTTACAGGAAAAACAACATTAAAAACAAAACTATCAACAACAGAAAACTGACAGTCAGAAAAAATATGTCAACTTGTCCCGTCAGCTGGAGTAAGACAGTGATCAGTACAGTACTAAATAATGTTTCCGTGTAGTACAGATGGTAACACGTCCAGTCGTTAACCCTGTGTGGTATTATTAGTGTCGTCTTAAGGGCTGGTGCATGACGGCGGGGATAAATTAAACCATCACTTATGACTGAGATTAGTTAAGAGTAGCTGTAGAGGTAGATGTATATGTCCGCCCTCCGTGACACACCTGCGTTATCGAGGGAGTCACTTCACTTTATCGTGTTGTCACTTATGCTTGTGTCAATTCAACCTATGATCTGGTCAGCTAGGGCCAATTCAACCTATGATCTGGTCAGCTAGGGCCAATTCAACCTATGATCTGGTCAACTAGGGCCAATTCAACCTATGATCTGGTCAACTAGGGCCAATTCAACCTATGATCTGGTCAACTAGGGCCAATTCAACAGTGTTACGGCGCTTCCAGACAAATTCCTCTCACTTTCACTTCAGTATTTCTTTCCCTAACAAATACCAAACTTCACTGAAACAAAGTCGCCAATTTTGTTGAAGATGAAAATTAGATGCGGTTATTTAAAATCTTCATTAAAAAGATTCCTTACTCATTATCACCGTCCACAGCATCCACTTAATACTTCAACTGTTTAAAGGATCTTCCACCATCACTCACTCACCCTGCATGTCAAGCTATTTTAGAAGTATGATAAATGTAACGTCATTAGAGGAGGCACGCGAGCATCAAAGTCGATAAATTATACCAATGTTTACGTTTCTACCAAGATGTGACGTCAAATAATAAAAATACAGTTCTGCAGACAAGTAGATGCAGCGCTTACACTTACAATCCACTTAACTGCGAACGACAAGACTGATTCACTCGTTCACTCGGTAACAAACAAGTATTTGAACTTGTTTACCTTAAGAAAATATCTATGTAGTTCTCGCCTCTTCTTCCTCATAAATATTGGACAATGTGAGTGGATGATCAATTATTTAAATCGTAACTAAACACAAGACAAAGTATATAACTATCAGAGTCTCCCCTAAATATTTACCACAGACAGACAAGGAACTGATTTTTTTTTCAGGCGACTGGAACTAACCGAACCTAACATAATAAACACTTAACGATTCTAAATTATCTTTTATTGTGAGACTAATTGGTTGGTTAGTGTCGCTTTCTGTCAAAAATAAACAAATATAAAGTAACAATCCCGTCCGCGGTAATTCTCAATATTGGCCATTTTGTCTCATTTCTCAGTTCTTTCCACTATAATTATCAGGTTTCAATAGTTCTTATATTTTGTATATTCTTTTCTCTCTAGCTCAGTCATTAAAGATGTATGTTCATAAATTGTTAAGAGATATATATATATATTTTTAAAAGCCGTATAGTACAGTATATATTCCTCTGTAATAAATGTGTATAATAGTATATATTTATTACGTGTCAAAAGAGTTATGATACAACACCAAGTTTTTTTTTTTTTGGGCTGGAATAAAGAGTTTGATTATGAGGTTGTTGTTTTATTAATCCAGAGAACAACTGGTTTAACTTTCTGTCTGTCTGTCTGCTTCTCTGTCTCTCCTTATTCCTTCATCTCCCGTCCCATCTTCCGTTTTCTCTTCCCCTTCCCATCTCCTCCCACCCTATCTCCCCCACCTTAACCTAACCTAACCCAACATAACCTAACCAAACCTCATAACACCACATGTATATAATTATCTTACCTATTAATGAATCAAAGGTTTACTAATTAGTTACCTTATATACAGCTAATCACCGAGGGAGTATTTCAACAGGTAGATGTTAATTACAACCTGATAATGTAGTACCTGTGTGTGTGTGTGTGTGTGTGTGTGTGCCAGGTACTTCATTCCCAACACACACACACACACACACACACACACAGCTGCCTCACCTCCCTCACCCCTTGCTAAATCACAGTTGGCACTCCTTAATGTGGTCAGTGTTGGCACCCCTGCGTCGCCACCGTTGCCATAACACAGAAATAACAACAAGAGACACACAGAACAACTCGGGATCAATACTGCCATTGACAACGCTGGCTGTGTGATGTACCTTATAAAGTTTGCTCACAGTGACGAAATAAATAAATCACTAAATGCATGAACACGAACAAAAATGAGATCTATATTAATGGTTTTATTTTGTTTATTGCATTTTGTTCATAAGTTTATATCAATTTATATTTAGAAGTTATTTAACCTGTATATTAGTTGTGTCTTACGATGATGTGAGAATATCATGTGATAGTATAGTACAGTAAGGTGGTCTGTTAGCCGCCCTGCCTCTTACTGTGTGTCAATAACATAACACCACCACCACCACAACCAACAATAACAACAACATTAAAAATCACCCAGTTAACGGTGCTTATAAACCCCGATAACAACAACAACAACAACACTCTCACTCAAGCATAACTCCTAAATTAAGCATCGGAAATTAATATAAGAAAACAAGCATCAGTTCTTCTCTGTTTTAAAATGACACACACACAGACACACACACACACACAGACACACACACACACAGACACACACACAGACACACACACACACACACACACACTTTTTAAGCCAAGGATCAAATTCTTTCTCAATAAAAAAAATAAATTCCTGTCAACATTTCTCAACTTTTAAGTGTAGGAACGACTGTCTCACTTAAGTTAGGACAAGAAACTGAAGGAAAACATGGCCTCAGAACTACACTGAGACTCTACCTTAACATTTATCTAACATCACAACCTAACCTAACCTATCTTAACCTTATGATAACTTTAGTAAGAATCTGTACCTCATTTCTGGCTCTTAACTCTTGTAAAATCAACGTAGATAATTAAGGTAAATGTCTCAATATAACTTAAATCATAAACACTGACCTAAATCATACTTGGTGATGCCGAGTTTATGCTTGTTGTGGCCTCCGGGTAAAGTGCGTCACTCATCAGCTGACCTCACCTCCAGGTCACAGGCTGCTGAAGGATGGCACAAAGACATTTATTTGGTAGTGAACTGTACTAAAGATGCTACTATTACTACTACGACTACTACTACTAATAATAACCCGTTATAGTACATCCATCTTTCCTCACACAGCCAAACTGTGGAATGCTCTGCCTTCTTGTGTTTCCACATACTCTAACAATGGCTCACTTCAAAAAGCTGGTTTTCCGGCATCTTCATGGTGTACATAAATATAATTTATTTTCGTCCCCCAGGCCCCGTTGAGGGTCGATGACCTGTACCCGGGTGGACTATTACCCGCAAAAATATATATATAAAATAAATAAATAACACTAAAAATAATACAGTATCTCCTCCATCACAGTTAGTGACACACCTTTCTATTAACTGGCAGTGTCAACACTACCACTCATTAACACCTGTCTCCGTGTGTGTGGTCAAAGAGGAACATTTGAACAGTCGTGTGCACACTGACCAAAACAAGAAGAAATGGCTTACGAACCCCCCCCCAAAAAAATACATATATATATATATATATATATATTGATATTTTGTGTGAAATAATAAGGTTAAAGGAGACAGCGCGAGCGGCACTGTACTCAACACACACACACACACACACACACACACACTGATCCTTATTGTGACTGATGACTCCCTGGCCATAACCATGTGTGAGACTGACTGTACCACGTGGACTGAGAGCCAACTAAGGTAGGTTTAAAATGGAACAAAATAAACTCTCTCTCTCTCTCTCTCTCTCTCCCATCCGAGGCCAACTGAAGAGAGAGAGAGAGAGAGAGAGAGAGAGAGAGAGAGAGTGAACTGTGGTGTTGTGGTGACGGCTGGTGTCTAAGACTGTCACTAGGGCCACACACCACAACACAGGCCAGGGTCCACTGCACTGTACCTCCCTCCTGCCAGTGCCTCCACCATCTCGCTACCTGTGATCTGTTTCCCTCACCTCCCGAGACCTGTGACCTGCCTCCCTCACCTCCCGAGACTCAGACCTGCCTCCTCACCTCCTGAGACCTGCACCTGCTCACCTCCTGAGACCTCAGACCGAGACCTGCCTGAGACCTTCTGCCTCCGATGACCTGAGACCTGATCTGTTTCACCTGAGACCTGTGACCTGCCTCCCTCACCTCCCGAGACCTGTGACCTGTGATTCTTCTCTCTGACCTGAGACCTGTGACCTGCCTCCCTCACCTCCCGAGACCTGTGACCTGTGATTCTTCTCTCTGACCTGAGACTTGTGATCTGTTTCCCTCACCTCCCGAGACCTGTGACCTGTGATTCTTCTCTCTGACCTGAGACCTGTGATCTGTTTCCCTCACCTCCCGAGACCTGTGACCTGTCTTCCCGATCTCCTGTGACCTGTCACCTCTCTTCCTGACCTCCTGGGACCCGTGACCTGTGATTCCTCTCTCTGACCTACTGAGACTTATGACCTGCTTTCCTGACCTCCTGAGAACCTGTATCCCTGTGACCTACCAGGAATTCTACACCAGTGTCAGCTATAAGACCGTCACCATGCAGGGATGAAGACGTCTAGGTGTACAGGACACTCAGTCTCCAGCGTGTGTGTGTGGACGACCGACTGCCTCCCTCACCACCACGTAAAGTACACACAGAGTCTTGTACAACAGAGTTAAATCTATAGGTACCTGCAGTTACCAGCACCGAACACTGTACTTCCTGGTGGTATTCATAAACAGATGAAGTACCAACGCTTACACACTTCTTACTACTACTACTACTACTACTCGACACTAACTGCTTTTTCTACAACATTATAAACGCCAATCAAATTTGTATCACCTTGCTTTAAATATCTTTAGTCTTGGGCAAAGGGACGACGTCAATAATCTGACGACACTGTTTTATACTTGTCAGAAAATACTAGACTGATGCACTTCGATGTCTTCAGTTTGTTTCAATTGGTGTATAAAAATCCCTTGACAGGAATGTAAAGCAAACTGTGGTAAACGGGACCTAAATCTGACTTATCGAACCCAACGTAGCCAGGGAAGACAGTTGGTTGTGTGTGTGTGAGAGAGAGAGAGTGTGGAGAAGTCTAACCTGATCACCGACTGTTTTTGTTGTACACAGGAAACAACTGATTAAAGACAGAAACAGAGGTAATTCAGAAACCTCATCACAATTACAGTTAGGAGTCAAGATTAAATATGGCCACGATGGTACAGTGTTCTCATAACCAACTGACCGAGGTATGACAAATGCTGCCCCACCCCACAAAAGGCCTTATAATACACATACAGTTAAAGCAGGACAGTCGACTCCCCTCATACTGAATTGAATTGAATTGAAACAGTTTATTTAGCCAGAAAAATACAGATACAGAGTGGATAATAACAATATTAACATGGCTGAGCCAGTTGAGAGCTTGAGCTCTCTTTGACGCACCTGATATATACTGTACTATACATTTATCTCAAGGAAGTATTATGTAACATTTAGTATCATCTGGAATAGTACAATAGCATGGTGGTAATAAGAACATAAGAACATAAGAAAATAAGAAGTCTGCAATAGGCCGGTTGGCCTGTGCATGGCAGCTCCTGTCGAGAGTTACTACCACTCTCTATCATCCATGAATCTATCCAGCCTCCTTTTGAAACTTTCCAGTTCCAGCACTTACTACAAAGTTGCTTTGTTCCACTCGTCCACCACCCTATTTGTGAACCAGTTCTTCCTATCTCCCTCCTAAACCTAAACTTATCCAACTTGAATCCGTTGGTCCGAGTCCTATCCTGCTTGGATATTATAAGAACTTTATCTATATCCCCTTTATTGATTCCTTTCACCCACTTAAATACTTCTATCATATCTTCCCCGCACTCTTCGTCTTTCTAGGGAATGCAAGTTAAGTTTCTTTAACCTATCCTGATATGGAAGGTTTCTAAGTCCCGGAATCATTTTCGTCATTCTTCGCTGCACCGACTCTAGTGAATTGATATCCATTCTATAATAGGGCACCAGAACTGAACCGCATAATCGAGGTGCGGCCTGACTAGCGCAAGATATAGTTGCAATAAGACCTCTGCACTCTTGTTACTTACACTTCTAGATATAAAACCCAATACTCTGTTTGCCTTATTTCGAACATTAACGCACTGTTTTCTAGGCCGTAGGTCCGGGCTTACAAGCACCCCTAAGTCTCTCAAGTCGACTTCTCTAGGTTGATGTTGTTAAGGCTGTATACATTATAAGTATTTGTTCTTCCAATATTAAGTACGCTGCACTTGCTGGTGTTGAATTTCATTTGCCATTTTTCAGACCACCCCTGCAGTTTATTTAGATCCTCCTGTAGTGCATTTGCATCCTGCCCTGAATTAATTTGCCGCCCTATTTTGGTGTCATCCGCAAACTTGCTTATGTCAGATAACATTACAAAAACCTCTCAACATGGTGGAAGGTCACTCGTTCAGGTCATACTAACAGCCACGTGACCTCGGAAAGTAGGTCAAGGTCACTCACTTTCAGTCCCATACGAGAAATGAATTAGGTGGATCACTGTAGCATTACCTTGTTTACTATTATACAAAAGACTTGCATGAAACGTGTCGACACTTTACACTATCCAAATAAACTCCCACAGATCTGAGGACCCAATGGGAACAGTGAGGATGAGTACTAAGCCCTCAGTACACCAGGTAAGGCCGGTACTACTGTAAACACTCGACCTCATTCCTTTCCCTAACTAGAATCACATACCTATTTAAGGCTGAGTTAACTGGAGGTGACCCGGGAACGAACTTGCGACCTTGAGGACAGGTTAAGTGTTGGATCCACTCAGCCACCGCAACCCAAACACCAACACTGAAAACACAAACTTGGATGTTAAAAATTGGAGGAAAAAAAAGAAAACTGTTTATATGTCAGAGATTCCAATGGCGTCAGACCCTTCACGTCACAACCTAACTATCGGGCAGACACAAATAGTTAAGACAGAGACAAGAATAAAAGGAGGGATGGATATGAGAAATTAGAGATGGGAAGGAAGAGAGATGGAAGTGAGATAATGTGGAAGGAAGTGAGGAAGAGGGAAGGCAGCGTAGGCACACATTCCAGGCTTTGGGTGCCAGGAGACGTGTCAACACTGCCCCCCCCCCACCCCCTCTACCACGCACAGTTGTCATACAAACTCATTTAACGTGTATTTGTAAATCGTGTTTTGTGGGTTCGTTATAATGGTGAAATTCGTGGAAAGTAGAGACAAGTTTTGTTTTATTGCACGATGAGTAATAATAATAATAATAATAATAATAATAATAATAATAATAATAATAATAATAATAATAATAATAAAATAACAATAATAATAAAATAACAATAATAATAATAATAATATAATAATAATAATATAATAATAATAATAATAAAAATAATAAAATAACAATAATAATAAAATATCAAGAATACGAAATACATCGAGTTAGTATTTACCTTCAACTTGTAATACAGTTAACAAGGTCGAGTTTTTGTTCACTCGTTATGGTGTGTGAAGTGAGACAAGCTGGATAGTGAGGCACAGACAGCCGATAGACAGAGGATATAACAAAGACAGCTAAATATAACCAGAACAAAGACCAAATGTCACCTACATCCAGTGTGTTTTCTCACTCCTTTTGCCTAAGAAATATTAAAACAATCTTGTGTTACTAGTAAACTGCAGATCTTGACCCGATAGATGGTATGGTATTCTTGAAAAACAGAAAATGAGCTTACTAACTTACTTAAAATCGAGTTAAATAAGCAGCCACAGTCAGCACCGCCCTACTGCCCGAGCTGTTGGCGGGAGACACAACGGCATTAAATAATTTCTGAAAGATGTCATGGTATCTTGTATGTAATGAACTGAACTAAACTAACCTGTCCTAACAATTTTCATTAATTTATTTCTCGATTAAGTTTAGGTAAGTTAATTTATTTTAATTCGTGTAATGTTTCATAAATTATTTGATGCCGTTGTGTCTCATGGACGACAACTGTCAACAACTGACCCGACCATTGGAGACTGCCATGATCGCCATCCCAGTATATTTAACTTGATAGTAAGTAAATTCAAATTTAGTTTATCTAATTAGTAGGCCAGTTTCTTGCCAAATTTCTGGAGACGGTATTTCCACGATACACAACACGTTAATGGAGACAGAGTGCATAGAACTTGACCTAACCAGTGAAACCTACCGAACACCCCCCCTTCAGAATATTAGGCAGAAAGAACTAACTTTGGTATCTGGTACCAATGGCAGCAACTATCTTGAAGTGGCATGGTGTAATTTTACATTTTTTTTACGGACGTGAGTAAGAGCAGTTCTTGCACTGGAAAGACATATTTCTTCTTCACTGTGAGTGATCTGCAGCATTTTGAACACTTGCACGCCTTGCCAACCAGTCAGTGTTGACAGACCAACTCCTGGAGATGGTCTTCATCCTCCACAAGCACAGGTAGAGCTAGGATTCTATTCACGCGTTGCAGTGAGTTTGTTATCATTCGCTACTGGGAGCGATTGACATGTACTGCAAACGTATAACGCTAAGGCAACCGTGCCAATGGAAACAACCGTGTACATTTCAATGTAATCTATTTTTGGCGCTAACGCGTAAAAGGAATCCTAGCTTAACTTGTGATAGGATACCTAACAGGACGTAATAAGGACTCCATTGAAAAACAATAGGGCTTCTCCCTCAGTCGGGCAGTCCGCCTCCTAGAACAACACGGACATAGAGTTCACTTATTAACCAATATACTCGTAAGGTATTAGAAATTAATCAAAATCTATAATATGTATTACGATTATAAATCTAATAAGTTTAAGATCCTATTGCGCAGAAAGAAAAAAGAAAAATATTTATAATTAAAATAGAAAGTTGTATAAATTTTATTAGTTAATATGTACGGAACACCTGTGGAAAATATAAACTCGTTCCGGTACTATCCGTCACCTGCACCTTTACTCCCACACTAGACTAATGATTTATTTTGAACAGTGAGGTTAGTTTGGTACATGTCACATTTCTCAAATGATCTTCAGTTTTATTTACAACTGTATATGGTTAGTTTTGTTCGTGTTATCATGTATAATATAACACACAGTAGGGCCACAGCCTCTTGTTCAAGATTCTTCAGACACTGCTGGCAACTGAAGGCCGTTTGTTTACTATAGTACGTAGTAAAAATTATGAATGGATGTAAAAGTGATCGGTGATTGGTTACTTGGTTCCCTGTTGCTTAATTAATGGTTGGGCTTTGTTGTTTCGTATTATATTATACTACGAACTATAGTAAACAAACGGCCTTGAGCTGCCAGCTGTCTCCAGTAGTGTCTGAAGAATCTTGAACTTTTAAGTACATTGTAGATCATAAACTAAGTTGGAAGCTCATATATGCATAGTGTGTAATATACAGTAATTAATGCGAGTCTAAGCGGCCTGTAAACTCAAACATGATGTTCCCGCCACCTTATTATAACAGAAAACACTGAAGTCAATAATACGGGAAGTTACATATTGAAATCCAAATTAATAATGACTGTTAAGTATCGTCATGGTCTGATTTTTTGTATTCGCTTACAGCTTGACCTTATGTGACGACAAAGTTTAAAATTATATCAAATGTTGACGTTTTTATAATGAAAATTTGTAGGGTTTATTTGTGCTTATTTTAATAGCTGTCATTAAACTGAATAAGGCATTAATAGGAATATCTCCTGGATTAGCCAATCTTGAATTAGATCAGAATAACCGAAGCTTAACCCACATTTATATTAACTTATTGTTATGCCGAGGCATGATTCCGTATTATGATTTTGTAAACTCGGTGTTTTGGTTGTTTTCTGTTCCATGCAGCAGCTATTTTGACAATTTCAGTGAAATTTTCGTGTGTTTATTGATGTATTAATTACGTAAGAATATTCTAGAATGTATTGCATCATTTTTGTTATGATTTACTTATTATTGTAAGCCTCGATCATAGTAGAACGTTCTAGAATCTCCCAGGCGTCTCTGGGTTTTTCTAGGATGTTCGAGAAGTGTCTGACAAGGCGTTTATAAGCGGCCGCGGGCTGTCCAGTAGTTAGGTGGATAGTCCACCTGCTGTCAAATCTCCCACTTGCTCACCTTACCTTCCTCCTACACCATCTTCAGAGTAAACGGCTCTCTTCTCTCCATCATCATCATCAGTAGGAGTGAGTTGCTCTCTTCTGTTCCTGGTGTAAAGACTAGGCCTAGCAGAACAACTGAAGACAATTGTTGTGCAAGTACTGTGGAGCTGTTGTGATTGAGTTAAAGTGAGAAGACTGAGGAATTGTAAACTGGTAGTGTGTTGACTATATATTCCAAGTGTGGAGTTAAGCTGTGAAGACATTACCCTGTTAGCAGTGTTGTGAAGGATTAGTGTATATTAAAGAAGACTACAGTGCACAAGTGTGTTTCTGTGACCTGGTGGAAATCTACCTGCCCCTTGTTTGTCTGTACACTGATACCGATCGTCGGGAAATCACCGGAGACTGGCGGGACAGCCAGTGGTAATTCGACCACTCGTGTGAGATATCTACTGCTCTGTACACACGACCCTGGCCGATGGTAACCAGTGGTGGAAGCTGGGTAAGCGGTGAAAGGAGGAGGGTCGTAACAATATATTACGAGTAGGGTTAACCGTGGATTAAGGAATCTTACACATAATCGGATTAACGGGGGCGTAGTTTTGTTGAGTGAATGTAACTTAGAAAAACAAATTAGAGAGCTAGTGTTGGAAGAGGGAGGAGGAAGGGAGGGGTGAAGCGTCAGGGTGGGAGGGAAGGAATGGGGGTTTGTGGTGTGATGGGTGTCATAGAGACATAAGCCACAACACTTCCCCAGCACCACACAACGGTATACAGTGAATTCCTATACCAGAACGCTACCCTATTTTACACCAGTATAATACACTATACTTTCTATTGTGGCTGTACACTATACGTAATGTTTTATTCCTGGGATTTATACACATATTTGTACACTTGTTTCTAATATCCACAACTGTAACTTCTACTCGTCTGTACCTGTACCTTAACATACACCTGTACCTTAACATACACCTGTACCTTAACATACACCTGTACCTTAACTTTATACATACGGTACAGTATACACCTCTGTTTTATATCTACTCTTGTATGTCTATATTCACGCCTGTAATTGCACCTTAGTACACCTATACCAGTGTACATTATATTTACACCTGTACATTTACCTGCAGGTGAGTTGCGTCTTAGTACTGTTATCATTTTAAAATTCTATATCTGTACCTGTCTTTCTGGATTAATTAGGTACTACATAATGTGTTTTTGATGCCTGGTGAGAAGATTAGACAAGTGTTAGTTAAGTGGGGCAGGACACGTGGGTTGTATAGGCAGCTCCACCCGGTGTTAGTTCACATACAGTACAGTCCCTTCACTACACTGTATAGGAATTAGTAATGTTATTTATCGTCCATTGCCTCAGGTGGGTGATGTGCTGACGGTGGTTTGGTGGCTGGCTGCTGACGGTGGTTTGGTGGCTGGCTGCTGACGGTGGTTTGGTGGCTGGCTGCTGACGGTGGTTTGGTGGCTGGCTGCTGACGGTCATGCGGCTGGCTGGCTGCTGACGGTCATGCGGCTGGCTGTTAACGGTGCTGCGTGAGGGCGTGGCAGTTACCAAGCTCCTGTGAGTATACTGTATGTGTTGATCCGGCCACAACCTGAGGGAGATGACCTATAACAAACATGGTTGTTATTCGCCCTTCGTCATGTTGTAGTCACTTAACCACAACTATAGTACCGGCACGTGATTGGCCGTGAGAGAGAAGACCACTTTTAGCTTAACTATAACCATTACCCTGAAGTTATAACCGACACAGTTTAAAAGACTTTGTTCCCAAGTCATCGTCTGTCATATTTTAGTTTGTTCCTCTCAAAATATGTAAATCTCCGCCAATCACCGGCCAGTTTTGTGGTGATCACGTGACCAGAATATTACAGTGACAGGAACCCTTTTGTGTGTGTGTGGGGGTTCTCCTTACCTTAGGTTGTGGGTACCGACCATCACAACACTCAGAAGACTCACTGTTTGACACGTCTTTCCTCTCCCTCCCACCCCAGGCTGAGACGACCACCACCACTACATCCACCTTGCCTCCCTGCTGACAACTCCATTCATCCGGCTCATTCATTCGTCCGGTTGTGATGAAAAACAGCCGGATATGGACGACCTCCCCGCCAACTAGATCTTCCTACCATAGACCTGTACTTTTGACTTCATAAACTACTATAGCCATACCGTTAGCTTGAACTTGTAAACACTGTACCCAAGGGCGCGGTGGTGTAGGCCTAGGTGAGGTATTCTCAACCATCAGTTCGACACACACACACCACACGCACACACCTCACATACACACACACACACACACCACACACACACACACACACATGATTTATAACCAGTCACTATTTTTTTTTCTGATACTCGTGTGCTGTGAAGGTCAGGCTGGGCGTTGAGGATACCTTGTGAAGGGTTTATTGATGCCACAGTTTTATACGTAGGAATTTTATAGCTGTAAGTAATTATTGTGTGAATAAACTTTTCCATCCTTCCAAAAAAAAAAACCTCTCTTGTCTGTCTCTTTGTCTAGATTTCTCACCTTTATTTCCTTCTGTTTTCTTACTTTTTTCTTTATTTTTTTTATTTTTTACAATATTTAACACCTTCACCATCTTCACAGCAAATGATTCTTTCCAACGGAGAACCATCAAGCCATTACGAGGCTGACGTCACAACACTATGAATGTGACCTTTACCTGTCCCCTACCTGTTAATTATGTGCTCCCGTCTCTACCCCTACCCTTCCACCCCCCACCCTTCATTTTCTTGTAATATAATCAATTTCTGACATTTTGTGTGTTGGCAATCAAAGTTACAGAGACGACCACGCCCATCCCCAATGGCAAGCGGTACCCACCTCTACCTGACATGGGTGAGTGTCTCTCTCGACCACAAGAGGTTCACTATAAATGCCTCTTCCACACACACACACACACACACACACACACACACACACACTGTTCTAAACTTATGAATCTTGTCAATAGGTCACTATTGTGGTAGATAATTATGATAGATCGTTATATATCACATAACAAAAATCTGATTCTTATGTTAGTGTAATTTTTATAATATTTCTGCTGTACTTGTATTACTGACCATATCCACACACTGTTGTAATATCCACACGGCCACCATAATCCACTTCGCATATCCACATTCATATACTTACGATCTATGCACTCATCTTTGTTATATCCACACGCCTGCCATATCCGCGCACTTGTAATATCCACATACCTTTATAATATCCACATACCTTTATAATATCCACATACCTTTATATTATCCACACCTTTACAATATCCACACATCTTTATAATATCCACACACCCACATAACAATCCACACAATATCCACACCATGATATCCAGTGAACTAAGCACATCCATTACCCTCCCAGACGTTGATTACTCGATCGTCGCTAACTACCACTGGGGGACCATTAACGAAAATATGACGGAGGAGGTTACTGACGGGGGAATAATCCTTGTACCGGGACCTTTCGGCTTCGGTACCGGGGTGTATGTGGACGGCGGTAAGGAACAGGTGAGTGACCAGGGGTGTATGTGGACGGCGGTAAGGAACAGGTGAGTGACCGGGGGTGTATGTGGACGGCGGTAAGGAACAGGTGAGTGACCGGGGGTGTATGTGGACGGCGGTAAGGAACAGGTGAGTTTCGACGCTGCCGGAGGTGATTCGTTTAAAACATTGAATCCGAACCCGAGTCTCTTTGAACCCCTAACATGCCCTGATATTGGTGTTATTAAACCTGTATTTCTTTTTACTATTTGAATCCTGAACCCAGTGAACCCAGATACCCACCAGTGTCAAGTAACTAACCACCCCCTCCTCCCCCACCAGTGCCAAGTAACCCCCTCCTCCCTACCAGTGCCAAGTAAGTCACCCCCTCCTCCCCGACAGTGCCAAGTCCACGGAGGCTACAACGAAGACTTGGACTCTTGCTCAGTGAACCCCGCCAACTGCTTAAACGGATTCACCTTCACCATCTGGTCCAGGATTGTTATAAGCGACCAAGACTTGAAGAATATGAACGATACCGACCCGGGCGATTTGAGCTACGGAACCGTCGCCTCTTCTGGTGAGTCTTACACGTTTATGAACCCTTTGAGTCAGTGTTACAAGTTTCTCAACCCTTTGAGTCAGTTTTACAAGTTTCTCAACCCTTTGAGTCAGTGTTACAAGTTTATGAACCCTTTGAGTCAGTGTTACAAGTTTATGAACCCTTTGAGTCAGCTTTACAAGTTTCTCAACCGTGTGAGCCAGTTTTACAAGTTTCTCAACCGTGTGAGTCAGTATTACAAGTTTCTGAACCGTGTGAGTCAGTATTACAAGTTTCTGAACCGTGTGAGTCAGTGTTACAAGTTTCTGAACCGTGTGAGTCAGTATTACAAGTTTCTGAACCGTGTGAGTCAGTGTTACAAGTTTCTCAACCGTGTGAGTCAGTATTACAAGTTTCTCAACCGTGTGAGTCAGTATTACAAGTTTCTCAACCGTGTGAGTCAGTATTACAAGTTTCTGAACCGTGTGAGTCAGTGTTGAAATACCTGCAGGGGGCGACAAGGAAGGTCATCCTGGGATCCGTATCTACAAGTACTCGGTGTGGCTGCACGCGCTGGTGTCAACAGGCGACCTCTACTGGCACACGATGATCCCCTGGCTCACCTACAACGATACCTGGACCAATATAGGCATCCGCTGGTCCCATCCCACCGTCGATGAGGAAGGCATTGAGGTACAGTACATGTGTGGTGCTTTGTCTGTCTGTCTCTCTGTCTCTTGCAACAGCAGCCGTCAGTGATCAAGGAGGTAGGTGGAGAGAGAGAGAGAGAGATAGAGAGAGAGAGAGAGAGAGAGAGAGAGAGAGAGAGATAATAAATGAGTAAATGCATGTCAGCTTGTTAGTCTCTCCCTTTCTCTCTCAACATATCCCTCCTCTCTTTCCCTCCCCCATCCCACCCTCCCTTCTTCCCTTTCCTCCTCCCTTACCTCTTCCCCCGTCCCTACCATTAATTAACCAAATATGTTTTCCAGCTCTTCCTCAACGGAGAACCTGTAGCGAGCGCAAGCACACCCATCTCCGTAGCCGCAGCCAAGGAGCCGCTCTCGCCGTCAGAGATGATGATAGGCTGCCACAGGACCGCCGATGACCCCCTCTACACAGAGTACATCACCGCCGCCTTTGACGAAGTGGCCACCTGGACCAGACGAATTAATGACTCAGAGACGCTCTACTTCCTGGGCGGCTACAGTGAGTAATGGTGGATCATGGTGTGGGGTTATGGTAGGTCATGGTGGGTAAAAGGATAGGTTTTGGTCATAGTATTGGGTGATGGTGGGTGAATATTTACAAAAAAAAAAAAACCCGCCGTATGTACTTAACTTTACAGGTGCGGAGTTTGCTGGAGACAACCCGGAAGAGTTCGCCGAGAAGTTGACTGGTGCTGATATGAACGACCCAGAGACAGCGGCCACCATGTACAACGGCCTCAGTGATATGTTCAATACCGAGGTCGCCACCTCTAACACCGAGGAGGTCGATCCCACCAGTGCTACCCCGGGCACTGAGGCCAGTCCTACAGGTGAGGGGTACAGTGCAAGCCTACAGGTGAAGGGTACGGTGCAGGCCTACAGGTGGGTGGTACAGGTGAGGGGTACAGTGCAGGCCTACAGGTGGGTGGTACAGGTGAGGGGTACAGTGCAGGCCTACAGGTGGGTGGTACAGGTGAGAGGTACAGTGCAGGCCTACAGGTTTGGTCAGTTTGGTATGTACCAAAACTGTGTGTAACATTTATAATTATGGTACAGTACCGTTGTTATGATGGTAGAGTATACTTATAGTGTGGCTGTACCTCGGCAGACACAGCGCCGTCGTCTACCGCCATGCCGATCACGAAGAATATGAAGGTGTTTGAGAAGTTCGTTGAGGCGTTCAACTCAGCCACCGACGACAGCAAAGTCCCCAAGAACATCGATCTTCAGCTTACCAAGAAGATCTTTGTAAGTTAGACAGAAAGAGAGAGAGAGAGAGAGAGAGTGTGTGTGTGTGTGTGTGTGTGTGTGTGTGTGTGTGTGTGTGTCCATCTATTTCATCAACACTTTGTCTACACTCAGCTGTTCATCGAGGCAGCCAGCACCTTGTTTGGGGAGAGCAACGTGGACAAGATGAAGACGTTGCAGATGAAGAAGGACAACCCCGGGTCAGCCAAGATGATGGGCGACCTCACCCGCTGGATCAGGAACATCATGCATCAGGTCATCTACGAGAACTCCACTCAACAAATAGAGATTAACAAGATTACCAAGAACAAGAGTTAGTACTGTAGCGAGTTCCTTTCATAGCAGTCATTGTATGTTGTATATTATTGTATTATGTATTAAATTATGTATATCCTGTAATCACTGTAATGTGTGTTGTGCTGTATTATCGAGTATG
Organism: Homarus americanus; assembly: GCF_018991925.1. Classification (NCBI taxonomy): domain Eukaryota; kingdom Metazoa; phylum Arthropoda; class Malacostraca; order Decapoda; family Nephropidae; genus Homarus; species Homarus americanus. The sequence continues at coordinate 366,562 of NW_024717927.1, forward strand.
AATGTTGTATCTATAGTGGTTCTTGTATTTCCCTGTATTAATGTATAATCTGTGTTGTATTAGACTTTATATCAAATGATTTAAATTGTCTTTTGGTCATTATATCATCATACGCCAACGTTGTATATTGTGATTATTATGTTGCATTAATGTTACATCTGTGTTGTATCAGAGGTTGTATGTTGTTTCTTGACAGTTGTGGTGGCCACTAAGCGGAACGTCAGTGAATGGGCAGCCAGTAATGACCCTTATATCACGTCTCCAAACTACAAGGCAATAGGTCATCCAGTTGGTTGGAATTATCCTATTGACCGAGCGGCAGGTAAGGTCATACCCTATTGACCGAGCGGCAGGTAAGGTCATACCCTATTGACCGAGCGGCAGGTAAGGTCATACCCTATTGACCGAGCGGCAGGTAAGGTCATACCCTATTGACCGAGCGGCAGGTAAGGTCATACCCTATTGACCGAGCGGCAGGTAAGGTCATACCCTATGGACCGAGCGGCAGGTAAGGTCATACACGAGGGTAGAAATTGAGATCCTGGGTTAGTTTAATGGGGTAGTGCTGTGGGTTGGGGTCATGGGTGAAGGTATAGGCTGGGGTCATGGGGTAGTGCTGTGGGTTGGGGTCATGGGTGAAGGTATAGGCTGGGATCATGGGGTAGTGCTGCTTTTGTTGGGGTCATGGGTGAGTGCTGTGGGTTGGGGTCATGGGGTAGTGCTATGGGCTGGGATCATGGGTTAAGTCACAAGGCCCCCACAGGTTAACCATACAATGTGTTTCCCTCTACAGTATGCATCAAGATGATTGACGCGGACAAGTGTGGAAGACGGGCCGTGAATGTGGTTATCCTCTCCTCCCGCACCTACCACCTCATGGCCCCCACCAAGGTCAACGAGGCGTAAGTATCTTTATGTGATGTAACCTTTGATGATGATGTGTGTGTGGTTGGTCACGATATTATTTTGGGCCCCGTAGGGACATTATAATCGTCGTCTTCACACCCACATTCATACACACTGTTGACACAAGTCTTTCCTCACCCTCAGGAGAATGCCGCCCTCCCGCTACTACGTCATCGACTCCCGCACCATCACAGTGGACGTTACCTGTGACCCCGTGCTTAATGAGTTCGGCGGAATCGACCCCACCGTACCGAGCTGCAAACCCACACCCGAGGCTATGAAGAGATTCCCAGTCAAGTTCAAGCTGAGGCACATCATCACCAGTGCATTTAAGATCAGGTCCTTGAAGTTCCACCAAGAAGATATGGACAGACAGGTAAGGAGAGAGAGAGAGAGAGAGAGAGAGAGTTTTGATAATATATACAGTTCCACGAGAAGGAATGAGTGAGACAAGCGAGAAATGAGCAGAATTAGAGAGAGACGGGAAAGTACTGTACAATATCTCAATAAAGTATCTGTCAGGATGGGTCCAATGACTTCTGAAATGATACATGCAAATCTTGATGTTCCGGGAGGGTTGGTATGTGTGGCTCTGTGTCCCGGGAGGGTTGGTATGTGGCTCTGGCTCTGTGTCCCGGGAGGGTTGGTATGTGTGGCTCTGTGTCCCGGGAGGGTTGGTATGTGTGGCTCTGTGTCCCAGGAGGGTTGGTATGCGTGGCTGTGTTCCAGGAGGATGGTATGCATGGCTCTGTGTCCCAGGAGGTTGGTATGCATGGGTCTGTGTCCAGGAGGTTGGTATGTATGGCTCTGTGTCAGGAGGGTTGGTATGCGTGGGTCTGTGTCCCAGGAGGGTTGGTATGCGTGGGTCTGTGTCCCAGGAGGGTTGGTATGTATGGCTCTGTGTCCCAGGAGGTTGGTATGTATGCTCTGTGTCCAGGGAGGTTGGTATGCGTGGGTCTGTGTCCAGGAGGGTTGGTATGTATGGCTCTGTGTCCCAGGGAGGGTTGGTATGTATGGCTCTGTGTCCCAGGAGGTTGGTATGCGTGGCTCTTTGTCCCAGGAGGTTGGTATGCGTGGCTCTGTGTCCCGGGAGGGTTGGTATGCGTGGGTCTGTGTCCCGGGAGGGTTGGTATGCGTGGCTGTGTCCCGGGAGGGTTGGTATGCATGGCTCAGTAACATACATTTGGTAACCGAACATCATATTAATTACTCCCAAATAAATACGCATTACATTACTTATGTTAAACTATATACCGAAGTAAATGGATGTGCCAATATCTATCATCTGTGGTCTCATAATGTTTCACACAGAGTGGACAGATACTTGTTTGAGATGGTGGACATCCAGTCAGCTTCAAGTTAAGATGCATATTATTTACCATTTGTACAAAATTAAGGCTCTCAGACTCTACCAATGACACCCCTTTTTGTCAATACCTACACCCCATCCAAACCACTAACCACGCTCTCCCTTCTATACCACTAACCACGTCCCCCTCTGTACCCCTAACCACGCCCTCCCCTCTTTACCACTAACCACGCCCCCCTTCTCTATACCACTAACCACGTCCCCTCTGTACCCCCTAACCGCCCTCCTTCTATACCTAACCACGTCCCCTCTGGCCCCCTAACGCCCTCCCCTCTTTACCACTAACCCACGCCCCCTTCTCTATACCACTAACCATCCCCCCCCCCCTATACCACTAACCACGTCTTCTATTTTAATAACCACTCCCTCTCGCTAACCACACCCTTCATCACGGCCTTACAGATCGAGCAGCGTTACTGTGCTTGGTGGAACACTGAGCTGGGAGACTTCGGGGTGTGGGACACTAATGGATGCTTCATGTTGTACACCACAGAGACGTATACCAAATGCGCCTGTACACAACTCGGCACCTTCTCTGTGGTCGCTAGGAAGACGGAGCCCAAGGTAATGTTGTGGTCACTCTGGCAATGTTTTTTTTTAGTCTTTGTTTTCCTCTATATGATGTAGATTATCTCTCTGTTCCTTCTTTCCTGTTTCTTCTTTGTTTTCTCTACGTTATCTCTTGTTTCTCTATTCTTCCTTCTTTCCTGTTTCTCTCTCTGCTTCCCGTTCCCAGACGCTAAGGAAATGTCTTTGGGTTTTTATCTCATATCTTGGAAACTATAAAATTTTATCCACATCCTCCCTATAAATCCCTGGTACCTTCTGTCCACACATATGTTAAGAATACGTAACGTCTTCCTATTGTTTTTAGCTAATTGATAGATGTTATGGATAAGTGGTTTATTCTCCTCTCCTCTCATGAAGGCCAGAACCCATTGTCTGTGTCGTTCTTCTTCAGGAGGTGCCCCCGGAGAACATGTGGCTGACGATACTGCGCTACATTGGTTACTGCGTCTCCTTCCTCTTCCTCATCATGTACATCATCATCGTTCTCCTCTCCAGGTAAGATAAGTCAGGTGCCTTTAAGAGTAGTTCAGCGAGTCATCAGCTAGGGGTAAAGGTAGATCAGGTCAGTGTCACAAGGTATATTAAACGTGTAGT